>NW_015150945.1:320850-323941 GCF_000732505.1 Cyprinodon variegatus
GTAATGAATCAAAGAGTTTTACTATAGCACATCAAGGCAATAAGAGGTGGTTAATACAGGTCCAGAAAAAAAAAAATCTTCTATAGAGGTTAGTTTCAACATTTTCAGCTCAATACAAAAGACTGGGAGCTAATCACCTGTTTAACAGAACTGTGATGAAGGAAAACTAGGCAGGGTGTCATGATCTTGGCACTGATGTCTGGTCTGATTGCTCATTTCACTCACCTGCTTATCTCTGCCCAGCCCTGATTACCGTTCATCTGGTCCACCTGCTCCAGCCTCCATTTAACCAGCCTTCAACCAGTCATCAGTTCCAGATTATTTTGAGCCATTGGTGAGAGTTCTCTAGCATAGCTGTATTTCTGATTACCCAATCTTGACCCTTTCTGCCTCTGAACCTCTGAGTCCCTATTCTGATCTGTTTGCCTGACCCGTCTTTGGACTCCTGCTGGATCTCCGTCTCTCTGTGGCTCTGGAACTGTGAGCACTTCCAGATAGATGCAGTCACTAACCTGTTGTTTCCACCTGAAAAGGTTCTTGCCTTAGATGCCAACGCTGCTCACTGTTATTCTGTTTCTGACTACTCATGAACAGCAGCCATTTTCCAAACTGCTATTGGTTTCATTTTTGATCAAATTTTGTTTTTGTTTCCACAAAGTGATTTTTGTGATAAATTTTGTGACATCTGTTATCTTTTTAATATTATTATCATGGAGGGAGAAAAAGCCGTGGTATTCCCAAAGTAGGGGTCGGGACCCCCACATAGAGTCACAAAGAGACACAAAGTAGTGGGTTGTGAGATGGTTTTGACTATCATTGTAATGTGATCCCTGAGGCATAGGCTATGTAATTGCAAAAATAGATAAACTATTTTATCATAACAAAAAATGTTAAATTTTTATGAAAAAAAAAGATTTGATGCATGATTCAAATATAAATGTGATTACTGTATGTTTACTCAGTAATTATACGATTAAATGTACGTTTTTATGTCCCACTGAATAATAAAAAAAAACATTCAAATAAAGGTATTAAACAATAAAATGTTATCTGAAAAATTAAAAATTAATAAATGAATGAAACTAAATAAATAACTTTATATGCATAGATAAATATAAAGTAGAATACTTATATGTATTTTTAGAGGGTTACAAGTTAGTTGTGTTGTTATTTTCGGGGTCACGGGTTGAAATGTTTAGGAACCAATAAGTAAGGCTGATGTCATAATAATTGGTATCGACATCGCCCATAAAAAAAACACAACAGAAATTGAATCAGTCAAGCATTATTGTGAACTACAGGCCACAAAGGGGTGATTCTTCTTGAGCAACTCCAGCCTTTACACTGCTTCTTTAGCAACTGTTTGAAGTGTAATGAAGCGGAATCAGGAGAGACTGAAAAAGACGCTGCTATGGTTTGTAGCCTGAACTGTGCCAAGTAGGAATTAACAAAGTTTGTAGTGTTTTCCAAAAAAATTATGTGTACCAGCATCAATGTAGCGCAGAAGGTTCACCATATTTCCATGTAACTCGTATTATCTCTTTTTTTATAAGACTGATATGATGCTCATCAACATTTCTATATTAAAACAGAAGAGCTTGTGTTTCTCCTTCATAGAGGCGCGCACTATAAGGTGAATTTTTCAGGTTCATCCTTTGCGATACTTAAAGTAAAACTAAATTAATTTGTGCAACTTTTTGCTCACCAAAACTTGCATCAGGTCTGCCTTCAGGCGGTCATTTTTGACATGCAGTTCTCATCATTGGAGACACTCAGTCAGTCGGTTGATGTATTTCACATATAAAATATTGATTCATCTTTGAAATAGATCAAATAACAGCTTGACTTGCTCCAAGAAGCTGAGGTGAAGGAATGTTTTTAAGACTTCTGCTCCGTGTTGTTGTCTGTTGCGCTCCATGGAGTCTGCCATGGCTGGCATTGTTGCCTCACAGTTAAAGATGCCTGTTGGAATCTTGGCTGAGCAGCCACCCCCCCACCAAGGACCCTGATCGGGATTAAGAAGGTTCAGTAAATGGATGGGTGGATAAACTTCCTAATTAGGTTTGGTTTTCACTGGATTTAACAGATAAATCAAAGGAGTTTCAGCACAGCTAGTAAGAATCCTTAATTGACCCAGAAGAAGCTTAGCACTGTCTCCAATGTGAAAAGGGCACAGCCCTGTTCTTCTGTGGGAGCTTCTACTTCCACAGAACAAAATCCAAATTTAAAGCCATTCTATTTGATTCACTTTTCCTACCGTGATCTCTTGCTATGCCAACCCAGCTGGTTTGAATAAATCACCAGGCAATTACTGCGAAATGTGATCTCCCTTCAGAGGCATTTTGTTGATTCTCTTCTGGTTCAGTAGCACCCTGTCAGTCTGCAGACCTGACGCCATGTTTTATTGACTCTATGAATAAATAAGCAAATTAATAATGGAACAAAAGTGCGATCCTTCTTTTTAATCCGTCCATGCGCCAAGGTCTCGTGGTTTTTGTGCAGGCGTGTGTTTGTGCGTGCGTGCTGCGGAGGTAATGAGCTCACAGTTATGCTGCGTGAACACAGATAGAACGGTGACAGCATATTGAATGGAGATGAATGTGCACTACGACGATGACTGGCAGCGCTAACAATGGGCAGGCCTCTGATCCTCTGCACCTCTCCGCTTGTACACCACTTGCTCCTCGACACAAAGCTATAGTTTAGCTCCGACATATTCAGTTTGTTTTCTAACGTTTGGATTAAGTAAACATAAACAGCCTGAAGCAGAATGCAGTGTTTCCCCACCTGTGATAGGAAAACACATTTTTTTTCTTTAAATGAGGCTTTTTTTTATTTTTTCTGTTATTTTATTTAAGTATAGAATCTAAAAAAAATGTATAAATACTTGCAAAATATGAGAAATCAGCAACGTTACTCCTAAAACATTTTTTTTCTTTAAATTTATTTATTTTTTAAGTTGTAAAATTTCCATTTAATAAATGCCTACTTTGTTTGCAAGAATAAGCTATAAGACTCATTAATAAGGTGGGATACTGTGAACCAACTGATAAACTCTTCATTCAAAGCAACACATTAAAATTCAAAGACA
>NW_015150945.1:326535-328346 GCF_000732505.1 Cyprinodon variegatus
CCTACCACCTCAGAATAAACCCGAAAAACCTTAGAGGTTTAGTGGCATATCCTGTTTAGGCCGGATCGCAATCAATTAGCATTTATCAGCAACTCCAAATGCAACTAAGGATGCTTTTCAGGCCGGGAACACTGATAGCTTCTTTAGGGCTCATTTTATGGTTGGTGGGCCTGTGCAGACAGCATTCATGTTTGCAGACACTTAATTACTGGTTTTGTTGTCTGATCACTAAAGGCAGTAAAGTGGGAAAACCCAAGAGCGTGCTGTCTAATCTGAGTTCAACAGCATGTGAACAGTGACAGCAGATCCCAGATGCCCCCTTTTCAATTAAGACACAGACGAACACATATCTAAAGGCCTATTTGTTTAAATATTCTTTAAACATGACTGCTTTAATTGGAAGCCTTTTTTTAAATCCAACTCTCAATGAAGACAATAGTTCAGTGTCCTTCGTAGCCAAGAGTCGTCATCTCCAATACAGTCCTTTCATCTTAAAACGCACCATCCCTTCTGTAACTTTGTGGCGGCAGCCTCATGCTGTGACTGTCTTATTAAGCAGAGAGAAGGAAACCGGTCAGAGTAGAGTTCAGCCAAAAGGTTGTCTGAGATAAACTACTCTCCATGTGCTTTTGAATGTTTTATGCATGTAGATTCATTACCAGGGGAACCAAATGTGACACAAAAATGAGTGCATGTTCCTTCTCAGGCTTGCTTTTTATGTGCCCATAGATTTCACCCTACTAGTCTTTAGATCCGTTTCTGGACGCTCCAGTAAACTTTAATCATTTTGAGGGTGGAAACCTGGAGAATATAAACTGCCTGCGATTGGTTACTTTTTAGAAAATCCCACCTCTTCAGAATGTAGTGTTTTCATCCTGTTTGTAGCTAATAATGTTAGCAAAATGTCTTTAGGACAATTGCAGTTTTAATGTTTTTTGCAAACCAATCCACGTTTTTTTTTTTTTTTTTTTTTAGATTTTCCTTTATTTTTTTACAGATTTTAAATCCTTATACGGTATTTCATTTAAATCTGAAGTTGCGTTTTCCAGATCATTCACTTCATGGAATAGGCTTCCTTTTTCTCTCTATAGACGTTAGCAACGCCATTTTTTCTGGTCAATAGTGTCCGTTTGTATTGGGCCAAAAGGGAGGGCAATTGGGATATGTAAAATGAAATTTCTACAAGAGAAATTCAAGAAAAAAAGAAATGAAAATAAAAAAAAAATCTGTTATGAAAATAAAAGATGAAACTACTACACATGGGAGTAGGAACTGACCAATTTTACAAAAAATCTTAATTGCGATTATTTTACACCAAAATTTTGATTGTGATTTTACTGTGATATTTCTTTGCACTAAGACAACCATGTCAATCTTTTACTCCAGGGCTTCAGTTTTTCCCTGACCTTGAAAGCCTGCTTGTCCAGAATCCAGTGCTGCAGAACTTTACTATAACATTTGCATGAAAAAGTTCTTACTTCTAACATAAATAATACATACTTTATTATTTCATTTCTCTTTGGGAATAATAAGGTATTTTTGAATTTAATTGAATTAAATAATGCATAGATCGAGGTACTAGCTGCAACTCTCTGTTCCCTTCTGTAGGACATCATACCCACTTTAATCATATTAATGCCACCTATGGTAGACATTTAGTGTCTTACTCTCATTAAATTCAGAACCTCTGCAATTTGAAAATATAATTTTTCTAAATTGTGACTATAAAGTAAATGCAATTAATTTCCCAGTCCTACTTGGAAGCATTTCTAAGTTTGAATAATGGATTGGATTGGATTTTTTTAAACCAA
>NW_015150945.1:328892-332741 GCF_000732505.1 Cyprinodon variegatus
GCTTCCTTCTAGTTGGTTCCACTCACACATGCTCCAGATCTGCTGATTAGCCTGCCTTGGTTCAGTCTCCCCACATATACACCACCTCTGCAGTCACTCAGTGCTGGTTTGTTGTATTGTTGTTCCCTTTTCTCTGGCTTCCCACGTGAGTTTTCTCTGATGTAATCTTATCTTATTTTGGTTCCCAGTATTTTGGATTTTTTACATTTCTGTCTCAGTAGCCTATTAAATCCACAAGACTCAACTCTGCCTCCTGATCTCTGCATTTTGGTTCTCAAAAACCTCCACCCAACCGTGACACTTGAAAGACTTACCGCAAAAAATGCAAGCAAACTTGTAAGAACTTCTTTCTACCTGCTATAATAGGCCCCATTTATCTTTTTTTTTCCCGCTGCCCTTCATTTTCCTTTTACATTTCTGTTTGGCACAGTATCAAAGTGGAGTAGGAAGCTATCAAAGCAGCCGCTCCTCCCTGTGAGACTGAGCCAGCGAGTAAGAATGCAGCAAGCTGTACAAAAGACAGAATACTGGATTATAAAGTGAGAATACTGCTGGGACTTCTGAGGTCATGTACATTTGCTGTAATTGGTGTTTCATAAAGCTAAAGTGAGTTAAATATAAGGCCATGGAAACCAACCGCGCCCATCCCCCCAACTGCACGGCTCCTCCGCAGGGACACAGGAGGCAAAAAGATATGGGTGGCTCAGGGTGGACTGTGATAAGACGCACTGTAGCAACCATGTTGTTAGTTTTGCAGAGATCAGGCACACAAACACACTAAATCATGACCATTAAATCGACCCCCTGCCACTTTTCCCTAAACTTGAGAATTACAGATCAGGGAGAGGAGAGATGCACATTAATTAACTTGGTCATCATGTGAGGTGAATTCAAGGATTGGCACAAGATTCCTTACACATAACATGCATGTTTTTATTTGTATTTTTTATACTGTCATGTCATGCATTCTTTAGGTATGCCACCGTTATATTTAATGTTGAAGAACAAATTAGTGCAACCCTGAACGCACATCTAAAATGAACCAAACACAAAGCTTTTGCATTGCCATAATCAAATACATTTTTATTATACTCATCAAGACATTTTTTTGCATTTAACAAGTTAACTTCTACCTTAAATCACAAAACAAATTTTTAATGGTCATTATCTATTAGGCAAGAACAAAGTAAAAAGAACCTTCCAAAAAACTTACCAGTGTGACTACTTCTAAAAGAGCAGGAGACTGGTGTGTAACAGAAGCAACTGCTGCTGTCTCATCAAGCTAACAGGGCCTACATGCCTGTCTCCATTATATTTTAAGGTCACATGTCACGAACCCTGTCTCTTCCTGCCGTGTGAAGTTCCATTACGTTACTCCCTGCTCCCTCTGCTGCACCGGCAATCAAGGTCTGAGCCGTTGAACCTGGAGCAGCTCCAATTACTGGGAGTTGCTGTACCAGGAAGGAGCATTATATATTCATTGTTCCCTCAGTGGGTAACTGCCAGATTCTTGAAAGCCATTTGTACAAATAGAATATCCTGAATTACTCGTTCTGCCCTGATTTTTTTTATCGATCTGTCCCATTGCTGTTTTCTCCTGTCTGCCATGCTCCTGTTGGATTCTGAATTCATCCACCTCCTGCCTAGCCTCTTGACCAAGTTTGTTTGCCTCTGCCCCTTTATCTATTATTCTGTCACTAGTTTATGACCCTAGATTGGACAGCAGATTCGCTTCCTGCCTCCATCTCTCTGGAAACCTTTGCCCGGTTATTTCTCCAGTTACAGTTTATTTTGGCTGGATCCCTGATTCTCCTCTTTTCTAGCTCTTCTGGAAACCTCTGCCCTGTTTCCCTGTGCTTGACCCTTGGACTGACTATCACTCCTTTGCTAGTCTAAGTAATTTCTAGTCAGCATCTGAGAAGGTTAATGGGTTTTATTTACTGAATCTTCAATATCACTGAATTGTTACTGAAGAATCTGGCCTTTATATAACCCATACCTTTGTGTGACTGTCTGACACTGTCATGCCTGGATAGAATTTTGAGACCCAATAACCGACACAAGGAATAAGAGTAATAAAATAGGTTAATAAGTAAAGTTGTGTTGCTGGAACTAGAACGTTCTGGAACTGCAATTTCTGTGGGGAGGAAAAAAGGATTTGATGCCAAGAACAACAACTCAGTGATGAATGTGTGCTAAAGCGTAGTGATGGAAGATGATGAAAATGATTTGGTCTTTATCATCACCAAGCTAAAACCTAAATAGGGAAACTTACCTTTGAAGAATATATAAGAATGGGTAAGAGGAGAGGCAGTCTAGGTCATATTAACATAAACACAGTTTCATTTCAAAAGCTTAAGTTCCATGGTAGCATACTGTAGAGAATACATTTTTTGTAAGACTTACAAACTGCAAAGTTAGAAAACACCAGTTTAAAGTTTTTCAAGGTTCTTGTACGAGCTATTTCCTCGAGTCAGCAGTAGAGGAGAAGCTTTCTGTGGGCCTCCTAATACACAAAAGCATTGTTTTTTTGGACAGCCTTCATTGATTTGACTCAAAATCTGCAAAGATAAAAATGGAAGAAAATGTGCTGCAGAAGGAAACCATGCATTTCTTCCTTTGTAGAGATAAAATTTGCTCTCTGACAAGCAGATTACAGTGATGGTTGGGGAGGAACCATAAATGAGATGACAGACGTGACAAACTTTCAATGAGCTGAAAGTGACAGCAGCCCATTTGGTTCCCATCAGATTAATTGAAAGAGGTGCTGCTGAAAGGGCGCTTATAACTTGCCCTCATAATTACACTGAGTGCGTCTTTAACGTTGATGGCTGCCCAAATTCTGCCGTGTCAAGTATGGCTTATGAAATTAAACCTAATTCACTTTGCCTTCTATGATATGATTAATGACTGTTTCTTGTAAAAGTATTGACACTATTTGAACTTTCCCACAGTTTGTCACAGTAAAGCAATGCATTGCGATTGATTTTATTGAGTCTAATGGCTGAGCAACATCACCATATCATTCAGCTCAACAGAGGCCTGATAACAAAAGACTTCTTTAATTCCAGGTGTTTTAGAGAAGGATGCTTCTAAAATATGCAGGTTGGTATCCCTCAAGGACTGGACTCAAACAAATGGGACAGAATGTAGACCAAATAACATTATGCAGCAGCAACAAATTGTCTCAGTGGGAATACTACATTATTGCGGTTATTTAAAAAAAAAAAAAAAACAGTACAGAGAAGTGTGTGTCAGATTCTTCAGGTCTGAACAATTCTTCAAATTTGGTTTAACAGATAATATTCTCTTCTCTTCCAGCCAAATATAAATACTCACAGTTGACCTGCATTTTGATCAATAAAAATGTTGTCGCTAACATCCATGAAAAAAAAAATAATAGAAATGCATCTTGCCTCCTTAACCCGAGTGAAGCCACCACAGAAATGAAGAGATGATGATCTGTTAAACCAATTAGAAAATAATTCAATTTGTAAAACTCTATCTGAAAAATTTATTTAAAATATTCTGAAAAAAGAGAAGTATCTTTTAATAAAAAAAATGAAATTCTAGTTAATTGCTCTCAAATCTTTGATAATGAAGTTCTTCTAAGTTTTATTTCTTAATTGTAATTTCTTTTTTGTTTGAATTTACAAAACATGTTATTTGCTCAACAATAATGGAAAATAACTTCCCTCGATCGAAGAAGAATTTGTCATTCTAACACAAGAATATGATTTCATTCAAATCACTAAGTTTCGAAGTTTGGATCATGACCCCACTAAGAGTATTGAGCAACCAGTTTGGGGTTTTTAATCCATCCATCCATCCATCCATCCATCCATCCAT
>NW_015150945.1:333511-334565 GCF_000732505.1 Cyprinodon variegatus
TACATACATACATACATACATACATACATACATACATACATACATACATACATACATACATACATACATACATACATACATAAATAATGCACTCTTTGCAAATAAGCTACTGCTGCTTTGATTGGCTAAACTGGACATGGAAGGCCTATGCCTTGATAATTTAGCAAATGAACCTGAAGAATTGTACTGAAAATCTCTCACTTTTGCAAAAACCTTCCACAGGAGCATTTCCAGGAGCCTTGGGGGAGTGTTGGCCTAGTGGGTTAGAGCAGTGTGCTTGTGCTCTGAGAAGGTTGCAAGTACCTGGTTCAATCCCCACAGCCTCCACCCTGCGTCCCTTAAGAACACCCTTAACCACACCCTGCACCCCGGGTGCCGCACAGTGGCAGCCCACTGCTCCCTAAGGGGATGGGTTATAAGCAGAGGTGATTTTCTCCATTGTGAGATTAATAAAATTCAATTATGAATTATTATCAACTATTAAGTATTATTCATTTGAGAATAATGCTGCGTAGAATTCAAATTTAACAACATCTTTCAATCTGGCTTATGAGAGGTTAGGGAGCCAGAGTACCTGGGGTGAACCCATGCATGTGCAGGGAGAACATGCAAACTGTATGCAAAAAGATCCGATGATAGGACCTTATTGCTGCAATCATACCATGCCACAAACTGTGATCCCATGCAGTCTGTCTTAAAAATCTACTACAAAAACTAAACTGAGCCATACATAAAGACAAAAACCAAGTACTAGTTTGGATCATAAGAGGACTCTGGTACTAATTTTTGGGTCAGAAATTAAAAGGTTTGTTTTGCAAACAAATCCCTATAGTTGCTGGGGGTCTACTCTCGACTAAGTGGTTATGAATATTTACCACCCTCAAAATGACCAGACCTTGAACTTTCCTCATTGTATTCAGGTATAGCAGGAACAGAATTAACACATATGGCTCCGCTGCAGTGACTCATCTAAATATTATGTGTCTGTACCTTTGGAAGAGGATTTAGAGCTGGGCACTTACGGAGAAGTGTGAAGAGACAAAGTAGAAGTCGG
>NW_015150945.1:335849-337787 GCF_000732505.1 Cyprinodon variegatus
AGAAGACAAACACACAAAACACAAACCACACAGACAGGAGTCCTAACAAACTTGTTATAATCACTCTTCAAACCCAGGGAAAGTCCATTCTCTACAGAACAGTAAAAACCAACAGAACTCCTACTTTGTGTTTTTGCATGGGAAGAATTACAAAACTTCTATTCTGAAAAAAATTGTTAAAAATGAATACCCTATGATCAGATTATTTGATCTTTTCCTCATGAAATATATATTTGGATTACCGTTTTGTTATCTGAACACATTTCAGTTCAATCAAGGATAGAAATGTGTTTGCACATGTAAACATAGCTTCTGTGTCCATACTGCAAGAAAAGTGTAATATTCCCCATTTCCCTGTTTTAAAATCAAATCAATTAGCAGCTGGAAAGACATAGAAGTGTATGTTTCCTGCTGATTGTGTAGCTCTGTGTTGTGTAGCGCTAACCAAACAGAAGCGCTGCTCATCATTTGCTGTTCATTTTTGAAATCCATTTGGTCTTGCAAACGCATTTGCTTAATTTAATTCACAGCATTTAAATCATAATGATTTCTGACTGTCTGCATTGTTTTAAACTAGCAGGCAAACAATGCATGATTACAAAGCTGCTATTTCCTATAATGACTATGTAAATGTTGGAAATTTGTGTTTGCGTGTGTTGACTTTAGTAGAAATTAGTTTTTTGTATTTAACTACTTTTTTCAGGGCTTATAGCAAAGGCTGACAGAAAATGGAAGAGGGGCTGCTGCAGAATATAGCGTCTATGCATAACTTTATTACTTTGCTATTAAACTCTTTAGACAGGATCAAATAATTTGGTTTCTTTATCGCAGCTCATAGTTTTGATTTTACTAATCGATTTGTTTGATGATTTCTGAGCTTTCATTTCCAGGATTGTTAGTAGGCATGATTTTATTGGCAACAAGTGCGTCGTGGATCAGCTTTGTCCAAGACCCCCAATCACCCACCCCCCATCCGCCCCCTAGGGGGCATGGATGGATGGATGGACAGATCGACGGATGAATGTTGGATAGATAGAGGGATGGATGAATGGAGGAATTGATGAATTGGCGGATCAAAGGCTGATGGACGGATGGAAGGATAAATTTTGAATGGATGGAGATAGGGATGGACGAATGGAGGGATGGATAGATGGATGTATACTGCCCCTAAGGTATCACATGGACAATGGGTCGAGGGAAATAATAAAAGGAGTTAATTTGAAATAAGAAGGGGCATGAAGAGGAAGTAGGGTTAGTTGCAAAAGGGTAGATAATCACGGACGATAACTGCAGTTAAACAATGATAGCAGGGGATTTGCCCTTTTCTGCATAAACATGAATCATAAATTAGGCACCCAGCAGTATCTGTCCTCTTAATTAATTTCTTTGTTGAATGGAAACACTGTGAATGAGTGCCTGTCGCAGCGCCATACAACACGGCTGTGACTCCTAATGTGTGTTTTACAGCTACTGTGTGTGGGTTTTCTCTGGTGGGAAAAGGTCACCGCTTCCCAATTAAAGCTAATATCCAGGCGCGCAGCCGCCCGCCTGAAGGCATGCGGTGGCTTCCAGAACCAAAACATAAGCCCTGGCTTTAAACCGCTGGGGAAATGTATCACCAACACTGCTGTTCCTCTCTATTCGCTGGATCTCGTCGGTTCTTTCAAATCAAGAAAAACCTCATGATGGCAAAAACACAAAGACGGATGAGGGATTTACACTCCGAATGTGTAAGAACAAGGGATTACATAACTTGCTTCAAGCATAACATTGTTTCTGTTCTCATTTTCATATTAATTACTTCAGTCAAAATTCCTGCAGTGTTGTATTTATCAGTTTTGGCAACTAAAACGTATTATTATATGTGTATTCTTTGTTTTACTGGTTACAAGGGGCGGATTAAGGAAATTTGGGACCCAAGGCAAAAACAGGCATGAG
>NW_015150945.1:339118-339951 GCF_000732505.1 Cyprinodon variegatus
TTAAACTTTATGCACAAGAATTGTTAAAGACAAATCTCAGCAGTAAAGACATAGTCATCACTTTTTTAGATTCCTAGTCAGAACATCTTGCTTTTTAACAGACTTCAAACACTTTCCGACTAAACCCAGACTTCAACATGAATAACAGTTTGGAAGTATTGATTTTTTTTTTTTTTTTTCTGCAACAACTGTCCTTTTGATAAACAATTTCAAATCTCAACATCCCCAGTCAGAAGTCAAGTAGTGACATTGAGGTGGCTGCCAAGGGAGCTCTGCACTATTTTTATTTTTTTTTTCACAAGTCCAGTCAGATCTCAAGCTCGACATGCAATCTTTCCAAAACCTGGATGTGACCCTCCCATCGCTTCACACCTTCATTTCCCCTTGGTAACGCTTTCAAAACATGCAAGGACACGACTGGAGAAGGGTGCTGTTACATAAAAGGACTTAAAAACAACTGTCCAAATGCCTAGAATGGGGTTAGTCTTTCCAAAAATAGGTCAAAACAATGATTGTTATGTTTGATTTGTATTTGTTGTGGTTTTAAAAAAAAAAATAAAAATAAAAACACATACTCTAAGCTATTTAAACAGCTGTCCATGTGTACTTTATTACAAAACTATGACTTAAACCTCTATATTATTGGGTAAAGGATTTTTTTCCCCATACAGTTCAGTCTCTTCATTAGCTGAGATCATAACTATGGCAGAGTGAATAAACCAGTTAAATACTGTAAGATTAATGAGCCAGACTTTACATGACATCAGACCCAGTGATTGGAGTAACGGCGTTGAACGTAACGACATTACTAACCCCGTTACCTTGTTTTAGTA
>NW_015150945.1:341037-343877 GCF_000732505.1 Cyprinodon variegatus
TGTGGAAAAGAGATCAAAGTTTGAGTCCTGACTACTGCAGAAATTGCAAAGCAGTGCATTTTGTTTTGTCATGGGTGAAACATTTGCTTATGCATGAATATTATTAAACTAGAAAACACCATCCAAATGTCTTAAAAGGTTATTTTCTTTGACAGTTGAATTCAGAAATCAGAAGTCACAACAGTTTACAGCGGAGGTCTTCAACAGGGGGTCTGCTACCCCTAGGGGGTCCACGGAGGTACTGCATGTGGGTCACAAAAGTTTTTGTTGATTAGACTTTTTATTAATATTCCCCCCTGCAATTTTTTCCAATCATTGAAATGTCTTTAAATCCACATTAACATGAATTTAACACAGTGTAGTAAACAGATAAATGGAGGCAGAAGATGTCTTTCAGTCATCAATGCACACATTCAGCGACACAAAGAAGCCCTTTTAAGCTGGGCACCATTTCATTCACAACACCTGTCCCATCAATGAGGAATTAGAATGAGGAATACTTTAATAATCCCAGGGAGAAATTACTTTCCTTACATTACTCCATATGTAATAGAGTGACTATAGGACCAGTTTGATAGAACATAATTTCATACAATATATATAAAATTAGGGGGACCCTGTTCAATCTCTTCATCAGTTTGCGGGTCTTTGGCCTGAAAAACGTTGAAGATCTCTGGATTATGGCATTAAGTGCCATTTGTTTTGCCTATAAATGGTACGCAGATATGTCTTAGTTCATCTTTAGTTTTCCCAGACCTTTGATCTCATACAGATATCTGAATCAGAGCGTTGCGTGACCCTAATATAGATGGGAAATCATTGGTTGGCCAGCTGACCATCCATTATGTGATACAAACATGATGGAAGCTTAAGAGTCCAGAAATAAAGATTAGGTCTGCTTTTGGTCTTTGCTTCAGAATTAAAAACCACCATTAATTTACACCAAAAGACAATTTCAGAACAGATTTGCACAGAATATATTCTATATGGTATTAACTTTTCAATACATCAATACAACCTTTCAGTGAGTATAATAGTAAACTGTAATGATAGCAGAATTCTGTCTATCTATTCATAAAACATGGTAGCATGGATGTTCTTTTAAACCATCTATTTACATTCCATATGAGTGGTTATAGAGCTTTAAGACTCTATAACCACCTCTGTTCTCAACAACCTTGATAAGTTGTTATATTCAGGCTGATTTTGCACAGTTTCTATCTTAGTCAGTTAAATAAAATGCTGATGTAATTTTGCACGTCTCTGATGTTGCTGTTATTTTCAAATATTCATTACTGTAAACATTTCCTTGGGTTTATATTGTTTATTGCTTATATTGTTTATCTTTTAACTCTTCAAGTTACTATTATGTTTTTTGTTTTTTATAATCTTTTTGCTTCTGTAAAGACCGGAATTTCCCCATTTTGGGACAATTAAAGGATTTTCTATTCTATTATAATCTATTATAATCTATTCTAAATTAGAATTGTTTGCTGTGTCATAAAATAGAGACAAATACGTTACAAGGTTTTATTGCTATTAGCAGTTAGCTTCAAACAATAAGGTTTAAGGCACAACGTTTCCGCTGACGTACAACTTTCTACTGCTTTAGGTCTATAATTTGTTTCCAGACTATATTAGATCTCTACTTATCGTGACCCTGGTTACCGTCCCTAAAACTTTTTCTCTCCTAATCACTCTCCCACTAAAACATCTTGCATCTTCCTCTTGCGTTCTCTCACTACTTCCTCAATCCATCACATACTACCTGCTAAATCCTACATTTCTAACTGGATCTAAGCTTTCTACAAGTATTTTTAATTATCGTCTGCATATTATTTGTGCTTTTTAAGCCTAGAATCTAATTACGGTTTCATAATGACAGGAAAGATTACTGATTCTTCACCAGTTAATGTGTTGGGAATGTTAATAATGAGGGCATCCTTCTACTCTTCTAACTTTAGCTTCCTTTTAACGGCTGCTCAGCGAAATAGAAGCTTGCTTCTAGGTCTAAAGCAGCTTTAGATAGCCAGTAAAAAGTCATGAATGTTAAATTAGCTGTGCATTCAAAATATCCCCCTTTACAATGCCTCATCTGAACAAACCTATAACATTTTTTTCACCTTTGACTGAACCACAGCTGATACTTGACAACAGGTTATTACTATCCTGCTCTGTTGTGTGGAATCAATTATTTCCCGTCATGGTCGTGAATATACCTCAAAGCTTTTTGTTTAAAGTTAGAGTGCATTAAAGTGCACTGTTTATGCAGGTTACATCACTAAACTGCAGGACATCTTCTTTATCTGGTGACAGGGACCCGGATCTTTCTGCTGACAGGCACCAGAATGGTAGCAGCTTGGGCTCGATGCGCAGGAGATGAAGCAAAGCTAATTGAAAGGAGCAGTGCTCGCTAACAGCATGTACAAGGCTGGTGCCATTATGAGCTCAGGAGAAAGAAATGCAACCGGCTGACACAAAATGCACACTTCACTCATTGGATTTACTCTGAGCCGGTATGGCTGGGGTGTCTTTGTAGACCAGACGGTGGTCAGCAGATGGAAAACATGAAAAGAACTGCATTAAAGGTGGATCATTGTTTATACCTAAAACAAATACCTTTGCAGTGATTTAATGAATTTAGCATTAATCAGTAAAAAAAATAAATAACAGGGTTCCTACAGCATAAGGCAAGTTAAATTCAAGACTTTTTAAGGCTTTTTAATGCCACTTGAAATAAAAATTTAAGACCAAATTCACAAGAAACACAGAAAAAACCTGCTTGCGACAACTTAACCCAAAGGTTTATTTTAATATAAACCAGTGCACCAATGTTTCAA
>NW_015150945.1:346805-347811 GCF_000732505.1 Cyprinodon variegatus
TATTAGGACTGGTTTCATGCTGTTTTACATTACGTGACCAGAAATTATTTATAACTACCCAGTTCCATGTAGAAACCATGTTATGATGGCAGCAAATGTATTGTTTTATATCATTTATTGAATTAAAGTATGAATTGTATATTTTTTGGTAAATTAATGTATAACCTGAAGGCAACAGGGGGAATTTTATGGAGTGACTTTTGTTCCATTAGTGTTACAAGCAAAAAACATGTTTTGTAAATGAAAAATGTGATCAGGAAATGAATCTTTGAAAAACGGCGTAGTTAAAAGAAAAAGGTTTTAAGAGTAAAGTTGCTGTTTTTTTAAAAGATTTAATTTAATAATAAACATATCCAACTTTCTTCTTTCTACTGTTTCTGTTGGTCTGACAACCCTTTTATTGGTCAATATGTGCATCAAGAGTTAGCAAATGTAAAAAATTTTTTATATATTTTTTTTTTTTTAAAAAATTAAAACAGTTAGATTTCTGGATTGCATTTTTTCAAATTTCCATTTTTAGAAGACATGCTATTTGCTTGCAACAACACTAGAAAGAAAATTGACAGATACACTTTACAATAAACATCAAAACTATAAACTTTATAAATGGTAAAGAGACCATTTATTAATGAGTAAAATTTTTTATGTTTGATTTATACATAAACTGCAGTCATTTAGAAAAAGTTAATAGAAAAGTTATTAAGATATTAACCCCATAGATGCCTGGTTAGTGTGTGAGAAGTCCAACAGGTTAATCCTAGGTTTGGGTCTTAAGTCTACTAAGGTTGGTGTTGGTGCTTAATCTAGCCTCGTGAGACCATCCTGATCTTGCGAGCTTTCAAGGTTTCACTCCCAGATCAGTCTGGAGACTCTCTGTTAAAGAAAATTTGGAGCCGTTCACCAAACAAACATCCAATTAGCGTTGGCTTTGAGGCGGGTTGAGGTGTGACGCAA
This sequence comes from Cyprinodon variegatus, assembly GCF_000732505.1. Taxonomy (NCBI): domain Eukaryota; kingdom Metazoa; phylum Chordata; class Actinopteri; order Cyprinodontiformes; family Cyprinodontidae; genus Cyprinodon; species Cyprinodon variegatus. Next base: position 347,760 of record NW_015150945.1, read on the forward strand.
CAAGAAGCGCGACAGTTCAGTCTAAAGAACATGGCGGCTTCAGCCGATGAAA
>NW_015150945.1:347990-351611 GCF_000732505.1 Cyprinodon variegatus
ATGAAAATTACTATTAATTAAAAATACTTATAATTTATTGAACAGGATGTAATAATTTCATATTTAAAGTACTTTCTGAAGTTTGATTTCTGAATATGAGCAGATTTCTCTTTTAAACGAGCTATAGGTGAGAGGATATGTGTGAATCTTGTGGAAGGTGACTGAGTTTGAGTGTAGGAGTTGCTGTATATATTAGGATCCACAGAGTTTGGCACAAAAAAGGAAAGCCGTAGTCCCTTAGCACCAAGGATAATATCAACCATCCTACTTTTATAAAACTCTTTTCATTACATTTTATTTGGCCTTATTTGTGTGAAAACAATTTTCCTCCAGGAGTTTAAAATCTTCAGACAGTGGTAAAAGCAGTGATGGAAGGTGATAATCCATGCAAGCACATGGCTCTGAAGTTACTGTCTGAGTAGCCAAATAACTGATTAACCTTCTTACTTGTTTTCCTTTCTGTGCCATGCCTGATGAGCATAATTAAGCTAAGTGGTCAAGTCAGAAAGAATAACCATGTTTTACTGTGGTTTCCGTAGCATTGGTGGTACTGATGCTACTTAGACTATGTTTTCATGATAATTAAACAAACCTCAGGGTGAATCATTTCCTCGTTGCAGAGCAGATCAGTGCTTTTCTCCATCCACGAGGGCTTAGAAAACAGCTTCTAAAAAACAAAGACAACACAAATAAATAAATGTAGAATACACATTTAGAAAAATACCTTAAATTATAATACTGGACTGATTGCAGTCATCACTTTTAGAGGCTCCTAAGGTGAAAACTGGTTTCTCTGGTATTAAAGATCTAACAATCTAACATCTCTGTGTTGTTTTCTGTACAGAAAATCAATGCATTACAGAAGGTCCAGTTGGATCTGCTTGATTTGTTTCTTCAGCACCATCTTCTTTTTCTTTCTCTGACTCTATAATCTTCTCATCTTCACCTGTATAAAAACATAATTTTCCTCATCCCCACTCATATTTTTTTAACTGTTCCTTCTGGTGTCTCGATCATTCTTCACAATCTGATGGTCTTTTCTTTCCTCTTATCACTCATTTTTTGGCAAAGTTTCCTTTTCATTGTGATCTTCTATGTGCAAGATCAAGATTTTGGAATAAAATAGCCCACATATTAGGACTGGTTTCATGCTGTTTTACATTACGTGACCAGAAATTATTTATAACTACCCAGTTCCATTTAGAAACCATCTTATGATGGCAGAAAATGTATTGTTTTATATCATTTATTGAATTAAAGTATAAATTATATATTTTTTGGTAAATTAATGTATAACCTGAAGGCAACAGGGGGAATTGTATGGAGTGACTTTTGTTCCATTAGTGTTACAAGCAAAAAACATGAAATTAATCTTTGAAAAAACGGCGTGGTTAAAAGAAAAAAGTTTTAAAAGTAAAGTTGCTGTTTTTCAAAGATTTAATTTAATAATAAACATATCCAACTTTCTTCTTTCTACTGTTTCTGTTGGTCTGACAACCCTTTTATTGGTCAATATGTGCATGAAGAGTGAGCAAATGTAAAAAAATAAAATAAAATAAAATAGTTAGACTTCTGGATTGCATTTTTTTTAATTTCTATTTTTACAAGACATGTTGTTTGCTTGCAACAACACTGGAAAGAAAATTGACAGATAAACTTTACAATAAACATCAAAACTGTTATTTAAAAATGGTAAAGAGACCAGTTATTAATAAGTTAAAGTTTTTATGTTTGATTTATATATAAACTGCAGTCATTTATAAAAAGTTAATGGAAAAGTTATTAAGATATTAACCCCATAAATGCCTGGTTAGAGTGATGCTAGGTTTGGGTCTTAATTCTACTGAAGTTGGTGTTGGTGCTAAACTAACATGGCAAGTCAATATGATCTATTTACACTGCAAAAATTATCTCAAAATGAGTAAAAATGTCTTAAATTAAGGGTATTTACCCTTAATTTGAGCAGGTAGATAAGATTATTTGCCAATGGAATTAGTATTTTTACTCTTAAAATAAGGTATCTAGACATTATGCGCTTGAAATAAGAAAATGTTATTGTTTTTTTTCTTATTTTAAGTGTAAATTGTCTTGTTCCATTGGCAAAGTGTCTCACTTAAATCCTTAATTCAAGAAAAAATGCACTTATTTAAAGAAAAAATTACTAATTTAGATTTCATTTTTTTGCAGTGTACCTTTTAAAAGTTTTTTAATATGAGGTTATAAATTGTTACAGACGTTAATAAACAATCAGTTACTCATTACAAACAGTATCTTTGCCATTTATAAATGATAGTTTAATGGTTATTGTAAAGTGTTACCAAATTCACTTCATACTTTTAGAAAAAAACTGCAGTTGCCTCAATATTGTAGCCTTTAATTGTAATTTCCAGCATTAGCAGAGTGGTTTAACCAATGCAGTGATTGGAGAAGACAGGTTTGTATTATTGCCTTTAGCAGCTACTGAAAGTCATTCTCTCGTTAAGCATGAAGTAAAATCTGACTCCAGGGAAGTAATGCTTTTTTTTTTTCTTTTCCAGATGATTGATGAAGCATTACCGGCCATTTTCAAAGGCTGACTGCTAACTTAATGTATTAATGAGGGTTGAGGCTTAAAAAAAATGAATGCAAAACTCTTTGGATTGCACATCAAATAAAAAAGAGGAAAATATTTTTTTTCTGCATGACTCCAGAAATAAATGTTATTTTTACCGTGTTCCTCTTCTTCCTCTAAATTAGTCAAAGAAATGTTGATGAAACTCTTAACTGCTGTGGCCTAAAGTCTTTCTTGTGTGAGGGTGTGTGTGTGTGTGTGTGAGTTTTTCACAGACCATTTTTCTAATGAGCTGCGTTACCTGTCCTTGCAGCCCTTATTCTTATGCTCTGGCGTTCTCATTACCACAGATCAGTAACAGAACTTGATAAGCTTCCCAACCCTGTGCGGTCATCTTAATGAACACATATGAGAACGTCCTTGAAGTCCTTCAGTAGGCCTGCCTAATATCATGCTATTTACAAGCTGCTCAGATAGATTTTTTCTGCCCTCTCCTTGGTTGATTCCACCTTTAATGACTCATCAGGTATATAATGCGTCTTATTTTTGGCACGTCCTCCGTCTAAATTGCACATTCTGACTTATGTCTTAAAAGACTTCTTAATTATTTATTTTTTCTGTTTTTCGGGGTGGGCAAGATCTGAAGAGTCATCTTAGCAAGAACTAATAAAGCTTTCATTCATGACATATTCTCATTTCTTCTCTTTTGGTAAACTTTGTACAAAGATGAACGACTTTTGGTGTCTTTAAGAGTAAAATTGTCAGAACATCCATTTAATGAGCGCCTCTGGCATCGGGTTGAATCCAAGCAGGCCTTTTTGACTGAGCTCAAAGCCAAGCGACGGGGAATTTGTTTGAAGCACCTACTTGTGTGCATCATCAGATATGACTCTGATGGCAAGTGAGGCTAAGGCAGTAGGTAGCTTTGACTTCTTCTTCTTTCAACCTCTGTCCCACCATTTTATTTCATCTTCTCCGGGAAATTGGTAAGACCATGTGTTTGTTCATGTGACTCCTGGTATTTAACTTTGGAAAGAAAGGCTGTGAACGCTGCTTCCCTACAATTAGCT
>NW_015150945.1:352798-355712 GCF_000732505.1 Cyprinodon variegatus
TTTTGGCAACTAGTTATTGGCTAAAAATCATTCATTTATTGTGTATATATATATATATATATATATATATATATATATATATATATATATATATATATATAAATATGGCCGTCAAAGGGTTAAATTAACTCTCTGCGGAAACCTATTTATACATTTACAGAACTACATGTTAAGAGATTTTTTTACCTTGTCAGTTGTTCAAACAGGGATTTTTTTTGACAAGCTTTTGAAGAAGCACTTCTGCCTCAACATTCTCATTCACCAGCCCTCTCACTTCTGCTGGGTCAACCTGTGAAATCGAACTCTGAAATCTAACTTTTGTTGTTTAGATTTGCTCACGCCGTCATCTTCTGGCTTATTAGCTGTAAAAGTTTGTTTGCCTTTATGTTCTTGAGAAGAACACAGTAAAGTATGGACTCGGGGAGAACGGGAGCACGCAGCATAAATAGGGGTCAATGGGAACAGAAGCGTACTGATGACATCCCCACACTTTCAGCTCGTCTGGAGCTGCATTTCACCTCCTGTTATTAATAGTCTCTAGATAATAATAAATTCTTACTTTTTTTTATTTATTGGCAGAATAATAATGAACATAGTCAGATAAACACAACACAAATGAACATTTTGCCAAAAAAATTCGAAAAAAAACTCCATCAGAGCCAGCGGTCCTTCACATACGGCTACGCTGAGAGAGGGCTGCTGCAGACGGGCTGCGGTTAGCCCTGGCTGCCGTTACCCTCAGAAGTCTCCTGGTTGCGGCGGTCCTCGCAACTTCAGAAATGTTTTTTTAACTTACGCATTAAATATGTAAATGGGCCATGTAGTAACGCTTAAAAGTATAATGTTCTCGCCTGAAATGATCTTAAAACATACTTTAATTGAACAACGGAAACAGAAAAGAGAAGTTTTATATTAATACCCTTAGCTCTGTGAGCGCTAACCTGCAAGTTGCTGCCGCTGCAGTGCATGCTGGGACAGCGGTCAATCTCAAGAATGGACAAGATTGCTCTGATGCATGCTGGGTAAAAAGGAAGGGGAGAGAACAACATCCAGGGACTTTGTCCATACTTGGTCTTGTGTTCTTGTGAATTGGAACAGTATTAGGGCTGAGAATGATGACGTTTCACAAGTACACAAGCACATGAGAATGTTTAAGTACTCATATTGAGAAACGGAATTTGTTTCCCCTAAATCACTTCCCTGCAAAAAGAGCTCTTTGACCTACACAGGAAGTGAAGGTCAAAGACAAAATAAGTACAATAGCTTAACCACTTTAGCCTATTTCCCTCTTTTAGAGCCACAGTTCCAAATCAAATAAGGAAGTGACAGAAAAAAAATTAAATTAGTGAGTATTTTGTAAAGTAGAAAATACTGGTGATCAAAAAGAAGAGACATGTTTTAAATTCCAAAGACCTATGGGTGAATATTCTTTAGAGTCGTGGGACAAAAATGGAACCCAGATGATGCTGGGTGTCGTTTTAGATTTCATATATATGAACATATGATATATCCAGTCAACATGGAGGTAGAAGTGTGACGATCTTGGGCTCCTGTATGACTGGGTGTAATTCTTCTAGATAAAAAATCCGGAAGCAGATGTCTGGAGCCTTCATCCCAAGCACATTTGGTAGAAAAAAATCCCCCAACAGTATATCACCCATTTAAAATCCAGTTTAAATCACTTGGTATGACACTGAACAGGTTGTTTCTGCCTTAAAGCTCTTCATATGTTGCTGATGCACAACTACTCTTAAAGCAGAATGGGCCAAAAACCCTTTAGAGGGCTGAATGACTTTCTGCAAGCCATCATAAACTCTATGTGCTGCCAAAGGTGGGGCAAAAAGCCATTAGTTTCAGGTTAGCAATGATATTTATTTTCATTGGGGGAAAAAAATTATAAAAAAAAATTCAGGGAAATGTTTTTTTTTATGATTTTATCCTTTACATTCCCTCAATAAAACAAAATACAACTATTTTAACTGTATGTTTCCCTGCCAAGAGTTGGAAATTCTCTCAATCTTAAGAAGTATTGATCAAAAACATTTAAAAGAGATTATGATAACTATGGCAACCAAATGTGTACATAAAGGAATGATTTCAGGATTGGAGTGGTTTGGAAGACCTACTTTAAGATGGGGGAGTTGCAGCATGCCATAACATCTTCCCCTCTGGTTAGCTTGATTTGTTTTTCTCAACATGAACACAGAAAGCAGTGTGCTTCTCTTTAGATCCACTTATAACACAATCAGCCTTGCTGAGACTCATTAGAGCTCAGAACGTATGGGGTGGCTGTTTCTTTCCTGGAAAAAAAAAACAAAAAACAAAATATAAGAACAAAACAAGTCATTGTGAAATGCTGCATCATTGTGGTACCAAAGAATAGCTTTGTATCAGAGCGTGAACTGATCATAGCATCCATTTTTAGTCTGTTCGGCACAGCAAACATATTGTTACTTATAACAAAGCAAAGAATGTCTTTTTGAAATAACATCAAATTATAAAACAGTGGGTGGTCAACAGTGCAAAGTGTAAATCTAACTCCTACAAATGTAGATTTAGCCAAAACTTTTTCTTTATCTTGTTTTTTGACCGATATACTAAGCAAGAGAAGATTATGTTAGATTATTAATAATTTTTTAAGAAAATTCTCTCTAGATAAGATTCTCTATATTTGCATATTGGCAGTGCAATATGATAATTACAGTTGGTAAGACTTCTTGTTTTGAAAATATATATATATCATGATTTCAGTGTCTTCCTGCACTGTCAGTTTACTTTACTTATTTTAAGCAGGACAAGTAAGTAAGTAATGTTTATTTATTTAGCACCTTTCACAGACATAGAGGTCACAAAGTAGCCTCGTGAGACCATTTTGATCTTGCGAGCTTTCAAGATTTCACTCGCTAATCAGTCT
>NW_015150945.1:356154-365883 GCF_000732505.1 Cyprinodon variegatus
GCTTCACAAAATTACAATACCAATAAAACTACATCTACAGTCACAAAAAACATGGTCATAAAACCACCCTTAATCTACAAGACTTAAAATGCTCTCTTAAACAATTAGGTTTTCAGTTTGCTCTTAAAAACATCAACAGATTTAAGTAAGCGCAAGGAAAGCGGAAGATCGTTCCAAAGCACTAGAGCAACTGCCTGAAAGGATCAACCTCCCCTGGTCTTGTAACGAGTACGAGGGATGATGAGCAGGTTCAGGTACTGAGACCTCAACCTCAGAGAGGCGGTATAAGGAGACAACAAGTCTCTAATCTAGGAGAGAGCCTGACCGTAGAAGGCCCGGAAGGTCAGCACCAGGATTTTAAACTGGAACCGAAAGAGAATGGGAGTCAATGAAGAGCTTTTGGTATCGGCGTAATATGAGCCCTTCTGTTTGTACGAGTCACTAACCTTGCCGCGGAGTCCTTAACCTGCTGAAGACAAGACAACTCCTTTTTGTTTAGACATGAGAATAGACTGTTATACTAGTCTAAACGGGAAGACACAAAGGTGAGTATAATCATTTCAAGATCATCTCTGGACACACTTGTTTTATGTTTAGAGATGTTCCTCAGTTGGTAAAAACAATTCCTTGTCATTAGTTCCTTGTCATTGGAATAGTGCTCTAAGGATAATGCTCTGTGAAAAATGACGGCTAGGTTTCTAAGGCTTGGTTTAGCAGAAAAACTGAAGTCGCCCAGATACTGGTGGATACCTGGAATAGCATCATCAGGGGCAATCACCAGCACTTCTTTTTTATCCAAATAATGTTGCTGGGAATTTGCACCAAGCCGCTGTTAAACATACACAAGACAATTCAGCAGAAAGCTAAACTTTTGGATCTCTGAGGACTTAAAAGAGCAGGAGCCTAAGGCGGTATATCATTAGCAAAAAGATGATAAGAGACATGATCAATTTGTTTCATGCAAGGACACAGAGAAAAAACAAAATCGGGCCCAAAACAGAGCCCTGAGGAAGCCCGCACAACAATACGGCAGAGTCAGACAGGATCTGGTTTGCAGAGACACTAAAGCTGCTGCCTGATAAGTAAGAAGAGAACCATGCTAAGACCGGTCCCGACATTCCGACCAGGTCACCTAATCTTGTGAGCAAAATTTTGTGGTTGACCGTGTCATATGCTGACGAAAGATTTACTATCACAAGAACAGTGCATTTTCCAGAGTCTGTAGACATCATAATATCACTGGATACTTTAAGCAGGGCGGTTTCCGTGGAGCGATGATAATCCAACAGATTATGTTCTTGTTTGGTTTTTCAAACTCAAATAAGGATCTGAGAAACATTTTGGCTGAATCTAAGAATTTAAGTAAGACTTGGTAAGAATAAAACATGTTTTGCAGTTTGAGGAGTTTTAAGTCAATAAGGATAATCTTTCTCATTATTTATCTACTTGTGATTTAAATGCCTCACTTATGGCATGGTAACATCTCAACGTGCAAACAGAATGTAAAATATTCACTCCTTTTTAAACTTTCATGGTGTGTCAGACATTTCGGGGTAAAGAGGTAAGCCACCCACCATTGATTTTTTAAATGTTATCATTAATTCTTAATAATGATTATAAGATTTAATGATGTTCCAATTGCGATGGAGAAGTTTTTTTTTGTCGTTATATATATGAGGCATGAAATGAAAACAGATAAAAATCTTAATCTGGTTGCTGTGGTTGAGGGGTGCAAAGTACAGAAGGAGCTCTGCAAACCTAGAGCCTACTCGTGTTCTTCATGCCCCTGTTTTCCCTGATGACATGTTTTCTGACAGAACATTGCAGAAAACACTTTACCACAACCTTTTTGCCTACCCAGTCTGATCTCAATTCTGGATGCAGGTTGTTTTCATCTTTCAGGTGAGGGCTGCTATGTTTTTATTAAAAAAAAAATGCCAGCAATACAAGTAAGATTGCCCTTTTTCTGACATAAAAAATAAAGCTTTGAATAGAACCTTAAAAAGGATATAATCAAAGTTTTTAGGGCATGACTGCAAAAGGAAAGGAAAATGTACATAGTTTTCTATTTTTCTTATAGATGAAATTTGAAATGCATGATGTGGTATTTTCATCCACACTTCAAAAATACATATTTTTTTTACAGTACAAGTACAGACATCAAGTTATGTTTCCATCAACTTTAAAAAACTTATTTCCCATTTTTAGCTCACAGTTAGGCTCCAATCTCTTCCAGCTACACTGAAATTCAGTTGACTGCTCATGTTTTTATGAGTATGCCAGCCCTTAAACTGAAGCATATTTCAAGCATATTTCAGCATAACCAGCGGTTGTGCTGAAATATGGCAGATATGCTAACTTTTAATGGCTTTGGAAACAATGTATTTAAACACATTTACGTCTTTATTTGCAAAGATAAGTGAGAAATGTGCTATTAAAGCATTTTAGACATTTAAGACTTTGTCATCGACTCGTTCTCAGTGCTTGGAGGCAGGTGAACCTATATGCTACTGTCATGAGGCGGTGTTTGTTAGGAGGACCCAAATGCAGAGACCAGTTGGAAGAGGTGAATTAAAGTCGGTTTATTTAAGTTCACAGATCCAAGGGCAGGAATCAAAGTCCAACAGAAAACTAATAACGCACCTGAACCAAGGAGACATCAGGGATAAACCAAAACTAGAAGCCAGGGAGAGACGAGGAACACAGACAGAAGTTAGACGAGGATCCAGCAAACAGGAACTGAAGAGGGAGGGCTTTTAAAGGGGACAGAGACAAAGAGAGACCTAACGAGGGAATTGAAAACAGGTGCAGGCAGAACAGAAAAACAGAGCAAGGGAGAACACAAGAGGGCAGCAGAGGACAACAAATGGAAAACCAAGAAAAACAGGAACAAACAGACCAAGACTCTGACAGCTACAGCACCACCAACAGACAGACAGCTATCTTTAAAAGCAGCTGTGAAATAACCTGGTTCGGACTGAATATTCCAAACAACAGCTCTGTTAAGTGGAATCAACTTATGAAAATTGTGTTTTTATTTTCTAATCAATAGTATTGCTGCACCAATGCTTAGCCGCCTCACCACAGCTGCAGGTGGATCAGACCAACATCTCTGGGTGACCAAGGACAGATGTAAACATTACCTCCAACAAGGAAAAAAGATTGAATGCAAAAGAAATTGGCTTAATTAGTCCAACATGAACACCTATTCTCATCCTGCTGTATTTAGTGAGTAACATACATTAATTCATTTTCAACTCTTTTTCTGCTACCCTAACAATAACCCTAAAGCTAAGCATTAGCAGTGCATACCTCATCCTAACACTAAAATCTGTTCACACATTAGCCGTAAACCGAACCGTTAGCAAAATAGCTTTCGAGGACCTGAAAAATATAGTCGTTTTAAATCGACTGGTCTTCAATTTGATGGCGAAATCGGAGAAAATGATTGTAGCTCATATGCCTAGACAGGAGCAGAGACATACATCCACATCACACAACCCTAAGAAAAACCTTTTTTCAGTTGTTTTTTTTCCTATACTTTATAATTTGATCTGGACAAAAAATAAAAGAAGCTCTCTAATCTTGTACTTTTTAAAGTGACAAAAAAGTCCATTTGATGCCATTTTGATTTGAATTTGTTCACATTTATCTTCACAAGATAAATGTGGTTTATGTTTAGGGCAGTTTAAACTCAGACTTTAGGGAATTAATTGAATAGGTTACCAATTTTGACTTTTTTTGTAAACCGCTGGTTCTGGGATTATTAAGGTCAATTTCCACCTTTGTTTATAGTCTATTTATTTGAACAGAGTAAAGGGTTTTTCATGCAACATTTTCTGTTGGGGCAAAGAAACTTTCTCTGTGTGACATGCCTCCTTCCACTCTCCTTCCTGACCTGCCTTTTGAGGGCAAGTGGTGGCTGTGTCGTGTTTTAATATTTTAGAGAAGACAAGTTTGTTTGAGAGAGGTTTATGTGATGAGAGGAAATAGAGCAAGAGCTGGAATGACAGAGGATGGTGAAGATGGAGGAAGGTGATGATGAACTACAGCTGAACTTTGTCTGGGTGGTTTAAAGTGGAACATGGACGGGGATTGTTAAATTAAACAGACAAGTCTACAACAAATGTATCTGGAGCATGTGGGATGAAAGCACCATGCTAACATTGCACAGCATCGCACAATAAAACTGGTAAAGATTGTAAAAGGATTAGCACTTCTTCAATGTTATTCATGCCTGGAAATTTTCCCAGAAAAACTTGCTTAATCCATTAAATAAGCAGGATATCATTATTGCACTAATTTTGCTTCCCAAAGAAATATAGACAACAATATAATATATAAGATTTGAAAAATGTACTCTTTGGAGGCAGGGGGGGTTACCATTAGGCAAAACTAGGCAATTGCCTAGGCCCCAAAGTTCCTTGGTGTTTACAAGTACTTTATGGTTTATACAACTTTTCCTTATTTGTGCACATTAATTATGTTTTTGATAGAAATCCTTTTGCTAAAATGCCATCAGAACGCTGATAATATTAAGTGTGTCAGAAAGGTCCAAACAGACAGCAGCATCAAATTTGAAAACAAACGGTGCCTTGAGAATTGTTGCGAACTTAGTGCTTTTGTTGCTATATTTAACAACGTTTTAGACCTCTTGTAGCACTTTTATTTCAAAAAAGTGCCTAACGCCAAATCTAACGACTTTTTTCTGCTACTGGAGACTTTGGAGACAACATCTAAAAGTAGCGAACTCTGCTCTCCAGAGCAAGTAGATTGGTAACCGCGCCTCCTGCTAGCCCCGCCTCCTCTATCTTGTCTGCTGTCATGATTCATGCAGCTATTATTTCATCCAAATGAAAAATTAAGAACAGATAAGCAGATCATGGCTTGTCTACAGTGAAAAGAAGGACTGGGTTTTTTACTTTTGCTGTCGCCAGGAAGGAGCAATCAGCTAAGTGAGCTTGGAAAAAAAAAACTTTCATTCCTTTTGAGACAGCATGAAAAGTCAGCTGAGTACAAAACAAAGAGAGGAAAACGACAAGAAAAGGTACAAGAGGGAGGGACAAAATGTAGAACAAATAATGTCTCTTCTATCAGGGCGACAGTGGCGTTGGATGTAGGAGTTTGCCCTGAAATCGAAGGATTGACGGTTCAAACCCCGACTCCGACTTTCAGTGTCGTTGTGTTCTTGGGCAAGACACTTCACCTGCATTGTCTGCTGATGGTGGGGCCAGTGGTGCCAGTGTACGGCAGCCCCGCCCCCAGGGCAGCTGTGGCTACAATGTAGCTTGCCACCATCAGTGTGTGAGTGAATGGGTGAATGAATGTAGTGTAAAGTGCTTTGGTCAAGTTACCTGACTTGAATAAAGGTGCTATGTATAAGTACATGCCATTTACCATCTATCAAAATATCTTATGTGTTGTCTTCTCAATTCAGAGCCCCAAGCCTGTCTTTGCCCAGGGCTCCAAATTTCCTAAATCCGGCACTTTTTAGAAATCATATATAATAAAAAAAAAAAGAAAAAAAGCAAAGTTTGACTGATGATTGAAAGCTTTTATTTTCCGGCTCTGGTCGGCATGGTTGCCACTGTTGGTATGCAGCAGAGAACTGCTGGTTTCAAATCTTTTTGCATGGAGAGTTTGTATGTTGTATTTTTTCTAGATACTGTAACTTCCTTCCAAAGTCCCCAAAATATGACTTGTGAGTTAAAGTTTCTCTCTATAAACTGCCTTAGGTTATAAGAGTGTGCGAGCGTGATACTGTGTGTTTCTAAGGGCACACTCATGCTAGTAGGAACAGTTAAAGTGTGTAAATTCACACCTTTATGTGGAGCAGAGAAAAACACAGAAGGAAAGAAAAGGGAGTGCCAGAGCAAACAGAACGATACATAAATTCAGCCAAACACACAGAGCATTTCAAAGGGGCTATTAAAATAAAGGTGAGAAACAGGAAACTGCTGGGAGCACTCTCAGGAAAATCTGTGATGGAAAGACCAAGGTTAGTGGCTGCTGAGGATTCAATGAAAGATTGAAAACTGAAAAGAAGAGCTGCCCAACTTCTCAAAATCTAGGTTGAGGAAATGGTTTTAAACTTTGTGTTTCATTTGGATCCAAAAGGCAACAGCTGAGAAAAGGGATTATGTCACAACAGGCTGTGACTTGACTGCAGCAGACAGCTTTAACTTAAGTGATGTGCTGAATAAAGCCTTTCCCACTGAAATTGGAGGGTGAACCCAGGATCTTCCAACATGGATTGACCCACTAACCAGACATGGGCAATGTGGAGTCAACAAGTCATCTCCATGTCATGTATTTAATCTACCCAGCCAATTAACCAGGTGAGTCCAATCTGCACAGGTTAATTCACGGTGAAGATTGGACTCACCTGCTTCAAGTGGCTGGGTAGAACAAATACATGACATGGAGATGACTTGTTGACTCCACATTGCCCATGTCTGCCGCTAACAATCGGCACTTGTCTTACTTTCCATTGGTAAAAAAAAGCTTGATCTAATCCCTTGCTGGTTCTCGGTTTCCCTGGCACTATATGCGACACCATTACGCTGGGTTAGCGGGGATGATGTCACCAGTCCGACAGAAATCAGGACAGCAAACAATGGAGAGCAACATATAAGGAAGCCAGGGTGTAGTCACTGTGCCTTATTGTTTCAATCTTTTATCCATTACCTCTCTTCTCACAGACACTGAGAATGCAAAGATAAATGGATAGTCGAGACGTTGAATGCCAATTTGTTTGACCCGGGTAGACGCGTGTCCGTAAGCTGTTCCCACTGCCACTACAAGCCAAATTGTTCCCGGGTTTAAATTGGTTTTTCAGCCAGTGGGAAAGGGGTATAAGTGAGACAAGAGAGGAAGCTGTTGGAAATATGATAAAGAAGATGGAGGACAAATCCCTGTTCTTGCAAGTGGTGCGAGTTATTGGAGAAAAACTTTGTTGTCCTGAAAATAGAAGATAAAGGGTCCAAATGAAGGCAAATCTAGACCTTTCGCCCAATGATCTGACCCTTAGCAACAGTCTGACTACCTTTAAAATAATTTACTTTCTACTACGCTTCTCTCTCTGTAAACTTTGTTGCGCAAAAGGTTTTGTATCGAGTATTATTCGCTCATATCTTTGTGTGGTTTTTCAAATATATTGTCATTAGGTCAGGTTTTAGATGTTACTTTAAAACAGAACATGAGGAATCTTTGAATAAACAGGCCACAGACTGTGAAGACATGTAAGATCATAAGAGGGAAATGAAATATAAAGCTGAATAAGGTTCATATGCAGAGTGATGGTATATTACAGCACTTTTAAACAAAAAAAAGATGGATGAGACTTGTGCTCATTTCATGTTCAACATACATCAGAAGTATAAATTCTCTTTTTGCTTGACCCCAGTTGTCTCTGACTTCAAATAACCTATAATTTGGAAATATTATAGCACAGCTCAAGATAGTGTTGGAAAGACTGTTTTGTCTGTTGAAACTTCCAATGAAATTTCTCATAGAGTTATACTATTTCACCTCTAACTGTGAGCTGTGTTTTTTACAGGATTCAAATGCTCCTTTTATTTTTCCCTCATTTGCAAAATGGTCATTAGCCATTTCTGAATCAGAAGTGAGTCTTGGAATTTCTGCCTCATTATGCATGAAGAGTATTGTTTATGTTGCTCTGCTTGCTTGAATGGACAGGAATCATTCTCGTTAAGCCAGGAAAAAAAGAGGTTGCCATAAAATTCCTCTTATATATTCAATATGTCAGATAAATTTACCCCTGTCAATTACTTTTGACTTCCTCCTTTTTCTTCTTTGGAAAGATATTTCACATGGAGGTCATAAAAACCTAACTTCTCAAACATTTTTTAGGTTTTGCTATCAATATATTTTATTGTAATCTTAATAACGTAGATAAAAACAAAGTATAGGTGTGAGGTAAAGGCTGAACTTACATTAAATATTCAGCAAATAATAATAATACAAACAAATTATAAATAATACAATCCAGAAATGTAATTATCAGGATTAGTGGATATTTGTGAGGACCCAAATGCAGACCTTAAGAGGCAGAGGTCATTTCATGCTAAATTTAACGATGAGGTAAAAATACAGAAGCCATAGTCCAGAACCAATCGAGAAAAACTCTGGAACCAAAAACTAGGAGACACAGGGATGGAATAAACTCAATGGAGTAACGACACAAAAATAAGTAAGCAACATTATCTGGGTGGGCCCCATATGAAGTACCATATAAAATCACAAATAAGGCATAAGTTTAAAAAAAATGTTGAGTAGCTGATATGTAGATATCATCTTTAACGGCTGCTTTTCAATATTTAGAAATCACGCTGCATCATGTTTCATTGCCTCAACACCAACAGTTAAGTCTTTAGCCCTTAACATAGGGTGACAAGTTTAGTCCGACATGGAAGCCTTTAAAAGATGGGAGGCTAATATGTTATACAGAGGATCTATAGGGTAATGAGCTGCTGGTTTGGTAGCCTCTCATATAAATAAGTAGTTCTGATAACTGATGGAGCAGAAAAGTGGAAAGCATTATTGGGTTTAATGATAAATCATAAACATTTATGTCCACTGAGTTGACTATGTGATTTTGACTGTCAATGTTTTAAAACTCTGTTTTTTCTTTCTGCTTTTTTTCATGTCAACCAACCAACTGGCCTTCTTCCTCTCCTCTCAGGTAAAAAAAAAAGCTTTTATTTTTCTATGATGTGTTATATTTGTACAGTTTCTTCTGGTACTTGGCAGTAAAGGTATTTTTGGCAAACTGAGCCTCAAGAAAAGAAAAATTGGTAGCACACCTCAGGATAAATTAGAAAAGGGCTTTTAAAGCTGTTGGGTGCGCCTTCTCTAGCAGGTGCCAGAGATTTTTGCAGGGGGGCAATGACGTTGTATAAGTTGCTCACCAATGCTAACATTAGCTTACAGCCTCACTGAGTAAGAGGAATAATTTTAGAGCTGCATGTGTCCAGTTGTTATGTTCACAAACATAAGGCATAATCTACATTTATACTTTCAGTTTTCTCTCATTGTAATCGGTAATGACTACGAGGTTCAGTTTCAGGTTTTTCTGCCATTTTGGATCAAGTTTTTCTAAACATGTATGCTGTACTGAGGTTTTGAGAGGGACTGATGAGGTACAGCAGTGGCACAGAGGTAAAAAACACTCAACCCACAGTTGTCACATGTTCGAAACCAAGACCATTGACCTTGGCTGTATGTCTTCTTCCTCTCTCTCAACTGGCAGAATGAGGTGGTGTCCTTGCAGGATGCTCAAGGGCTTTTAGGAGTTTGTGAAACCAGCCCACATGTATTCTGGAAAAGGCATTTTGCCGTGTCCCTTCTGGTGTGCTGTGGGCGCTTCAAGTATGGCGTTGGGGGCCCTTTATAAGGGGCCTTCCAGTTTCTGTAGCAGGCATTTGGTCTGCATTGCTGGCATTAAGTTGGGCCTATTCCCTGTCCATATTAACACTGATCAAGGCCAACTCTCTGTCACTGGTCCTGTTCATACCCTATATTTCTAGATGCACCCAAGGGCTAGATTAGATGTTATTTAGGTGAACAGATCTCGTCCCTGCTTTTGTTTAGGTTCAGCTGGCTACCTCCTGCCAAGACCTATAGTACAGCATGCCCTGGGGCAGTTCGCAGCCAACTGTGAACTGGTTGGGATGAGAATAAGGCCCCGTCCACACGAAGACGAACCCT
>NW_015150945.1:366400-369501 GCF_000732505.1 Cyprinodon variegatus
AGGGTTCGTCTTCGTGTGGACGGGGCCTAAGTTCTTTCAAGTCCGAGGCTATAGCTCTTGGCCTTCAAAAGGTGGCTTGTCCCCTTCAGGTTGGAAGATAGTTCAAGTATTTTGAGTTGCTGTTCACAAGTGAAGGGGCGATGGAGCGGGAGATTGATAGACAGATCAGTGCGGCTGTAGCTAAAATGCTGCACTGGTCTGCTGTGGTGAAGAGAAAGCTGAAAGAAAAGCAAGGCTCTCGATTTACCAGTCGGTCTACGTTCCTACCCTCACCTATGGTCAGGAAATCTGGATCATTACCAAAAGAGCAAGATACAAGCTTTCTCTATAGGGTGGATGGTCATTCAGGAAACTGATTGCATTCCAGTAGAACTGTTTGTCCTTCACATTGGGGGAGTCAGCTGAGCTGGCTCAGACATCTTTGTTGGATCTCTCTGGGATGCCACCCTAAGGAGGTGTTCCAAGTATGTCCCAATGAGAGGAGACCCATGGGACAACCACGGACATGCTGGAAGGACTATGTCTCTTGGCTGACCTGGGAATGCCTAGGGATTCCCCCGGCAGAGCTTGAGGAAATGTCTGGGAAAAGGACCCTGCAACCTTGTCCCACATAAGACGGAAGACAACAACTGCTAGTATGAGAAGTTAAGTGTATCTAAAACATATACCGTAAATTCCGGATTATAAGCTGCTACTTTTTCCCACTGTTTGAACACTGCGGCCTATAATACAGTGCGGCTAATATATATAGGCTCTATAGTCCGGAATTTACGGTATACCATTTCTTCTTAAGCCAGTTACTAAATTAAACAATCCATGATGCTAGCTACTTTACCAGGGAGGTGTTATTATGTGTGGACTTACTATATTGACTTTGAAACTTTCCATCTGGTCAAGTGTGGGATAGCTGGAGAATTTGTGCCACTTGAATATATGCAAGAAAACGCTGATATTAGCTTTGAGAACATCTGTGTTGCAGCAACTGGTTCTGCACTGGATGGTTCACAAAACCTTGTGACAATGCTTGGGCATCAGACATAGAAAGTATGTATAAAAAATGGATTAAATACATTCTTTGTTTTAGCACGTTAACATTTCTCTAATTTAACTTACTGAAATTAACTTATTGTCCCTAATTTGAGATCATTTCAATTTTAACTTGGTCCTATTAAGCTTCCCTGACTTAAAGAATGGAAGCAATATTTTTGTTGCTGTTGAGTGATTTGTAAAAGCAACAATTGAATAATATATTTTTGATGTCCTCTAAGAGCCTTACTTCAATGTTATAATTTTAAACAAAGTGAAGATCTTTGGGAAATAAAGAATGCATAGTTATCTGAGAAAAAGGAAAATAAATGACAGGAAGGTAAAGAGGAGAAACTGCTAAAGTAGAGAAATGTCTTATAAATGCTATAATAGCATTAAATTCATTTTTGTTCCCATGTAAGAATATATCTTACAAAACTGTCCTTATTAGGTCTTAAATCCCCAGTTTTGTGGATGTATTTCTGTTCACCTCCTGTGACGTACATAAAGCATAGGCCTTTTGTATAATAAAAGGTGGCATTATATTTCTGAAGCAACCTAAGTCAGTTAGTTCAACTCATTGAAAATGGGATTTTGCTAAATGTGATCTTTCTTCCTGCTTTATGCCCTTTCTTTTTTTGTTAAGACTTCTTGATGCAACTATAATTTGATAAAAACTTTTCCCAGAGCCCTTATTCCTTCAAGTTGTGCTTCAAGTAACAGGAAAAAAGCTTTCCGGATGGTGACTGACTATTTATGATATCCGGAATGAAACAAATTAGCCTCTCTAAAGTAGATGATTTGATTCCCTTCCACCACCAGACCCCAATATTTAACCCCTCTCTTGCGTGGGGAAATGTATCTTCTTGGCTTTTTAGCTGGAATGATAAATCCCATCACAGCACGAGGGCAGTAATCACTGACTGCAGAACTGTGTGCTTTCATCATTCCTAATTGGCTAATAAATTACTTCCACTGATGAAAAATGGCACATGTGCAAACTGGTGATTAGTTACACTTTGTCTTACAAAGAAGCTCAAGTTGCAAGGTGTGAGGAAGAAAAGGGTGTCAAAAGAAATCCTAAGAAGGGAGCATTATGTGGAGCTTTTCATCTCTGATTGATAAAACGTAACTGAGAGTGAGGAAGGATTATTAGATTTATGAGATTTGAAGATAAACGCCTGTGTGTTTAATTTAAGGGACAATTAAAGCGACATATCACTGGTACTGCACCGCTGCACATTAAGCTAATCCCCATTGAGACTGTTGTAATGTTTATTTGGATACCAGAAACCCCCCTGGGAAGGGGAGGTAGGGAAGGATTTCTCAGTTGACGGGTCCTGCTTGGTGTGTGTCGGATGAGAATACTAATGTTCACCATGGGACGTCAAATAATAGGGTTTGTTTAACTGGAACAAACCTGTGTGCTTATGGCTTTTAGGAGGTTTTTGTATTATTAAAGATGTTCTGTACACAAAGCGTGTGCTTTGTTGGGTGGATATTTGCAAAGAACATTTAGATTTAAGAATTGTAGTTGCATTTGTCTGTCAAAGTTAATTCTTCACATACACTGTGTGTTGCCATAAAAATCTTTAAAGACGTAAAATACTCCTGAAAGGATGTAACTACGTATTTATTATCTATAATTGAATATGTTGATGGTAGTAGCCCAGCAGATGCTAACCTCCAGGATTGTCACAGCCAGGCTAGATGAAGCTGTGATGAAAGATAGCAGTAAAAGCATAAAGGGGTTGAACAAATACTGCAGAATTTGAGAACAGAAGTAAAATAAAAACAAATGATGAAAAGTGGTCCCTATGTCCTCCAGCATCCCAAACCTATAGCAGCATAACTATACAGATAGGCTATGATAACCTGAGCCACTTTTAAGGCTTCTATATAATCCAGGAGAACCGTGCTTTTTTTTCTTGCTTTCATTGCAAAATTATGTTTTCTCAGTGCCACGTTATGGCGTCTTACTGCTTGTTCTGGGCACAACTTTTGTTTTTGTGGGGTGTCAGACAGTGTTGTGGTCAAGACCACCTAACCCGAGACCAAGACAAGACCAAGACAAG
>NW_015150945.1:370261-372570 GCF_000732505.1 Cyprinodon variegatus
CAAATGCGGTCAAGTCCGAGACGAGACCGAGACCATCAAAAAATGGTCTCAAGACCGATCTCGAGTACTACAACACTGGTGTCAGACCCCTGTACTGTGATTGGACAGGATTAAGATGGGCTTGTTTAGGTTAAAAATGTGGACATACTTTGGTAATCTGTCTAACTTAGTTCAACCTTTATGGCTTATGAGGTCAAATATGCCACTTAAGCTCACTTGCAGCATTTCCTCTGTACATTTTCCTAGTGGGGCATTCCCAAACTTATAGCACTGCATTCCCCTGTTGTTTTCAGTCTTTTAAAATAACACCAGAGCATACTTGAGCTTTTTTTTTGTCTGTGTGCTGCTCTACTTTCAGCTCTCTGCCTGTCCTGCTCCTTCTACTCTTCCCCACCCGATCTAAATATATTATCAGTGACGTGTTTTATAGACTGGTGGTCCTAGGAAGCTGAACTTCTTTGTTCTTGTTCTTGCCACCCTGAGAACACAAATAAATAATTTATCAATTTATTGGCTCTTATGTAGCTTGATTTAGTACAAGATATAGACTTCCTCCAATGATATAAGTGACTAATAGTCATAAAAGCAACTACTTTAGCTGTTTTCAAATATTTAAGCTAACAAAATATTTGTCTGCACTCATTTTTCAACACACATGATTTTTCAACTTTTTCTTTCTTTATTTTTTCAATAAACAAAACCAAACTGGAGTCTGAGCTGTGGTTTTGTACACTTTTGGTATAAAAAAAACATAATTCACGTTATATTACGCACACTCACGTAAGATTCCAGAAATATCTGCTACACTACCATGGTAACTGCCAAAAAAGAATGCGTTAGAGAAGCAAAGCAACAACCATGTTGAAAGCGGCACAGAAACTGCTGGAAGTTAATTGTGTTGTGTGGACAGAGCATGAGGCATAGCAACCTCTATAGAGGGAAGAAAACAACAAAACGGAGCAATTAGTATAAAACTGTTCTCAACTGAGATTTCAGAGAATTCTTTGTGCATTCTAACACATAAAACAGTCATTAACAGATAGATGACATCTCACCTGGTC
This sequence comes from Cyprinodon variegatus, assembly GCF_000732505.1. Lineage (NCBI taxonomy): Eukaryota > Metazoa > Chordata > Actinopteri > Cyprinodontiformes > Cyprinodontidae > Cyprinodon > Cyprinodon variegatus. The sequence goes on from NW_015150945.1 coordinate 371,323, forward strand.
TGAGTAGTTACATATAAAGAATATCACTTGTTGTAATGTACCTAGAACAAAACCTACCTAGAAACCTGTTAAAACATCACATAGACCAGAGTGGCAGAAGCATAGAGCGGGATGAAAATGGACTTCCAGTAGGCGTTTTTCCTTCTCACCAATTACTTACCCTGCAGGGAACTATGCACTTAGCTGATAATTCTTTATTCCATGCTTCCTCTCACCTTTTTCTTAATCTGTATGTCCCGCTGTTCATCCATCCTCCTCTGTTTTTTTCTTTTCTGCTGCTTACCACCAGACGATGGTGAGATCAACAACTCAATTTCCCTTTGTTTGATTTTTTGCTGGCCAAACTCAATGCCTATCATGTTAAGGTTATGTTCTGTTGTGTTTTCTTTTCAATGTCTTTGACTGGTTCTTCCTAATAAATAGCACTTTTGTAACATCAAATCAATTCCTGCCTTCTTTGTATGAAGACGTAAAATTAAAGGCTTTTTCTTAGTCTCTGTGTGATTAGTAAGAGGACAAGGAATATTATTACTGAACTTTATTGATCTCACACTGGAGAAATTGACCTCTGCATTGAATCCATCCCCTTGGGGAGCAGTGGGCTGCCATTGTGCGGCGCAATTTTGCATCCGACTGACAGAAAATTATGTTGGATGAGGTCGTGGTGTTTAGTGTTCATTGAAAGTGAACTGAGATAGACCCCAGGGCTATTTAAGTCAGACCACACAGGAAGAGAGATGCGGTTACAAAGTAAAACACATACGGTTTGGGGGAAAATACAAAATAATATCTGTTAATCGCACAAGAAAACAAGCAGTTTTGAAGTCGCACAGAGCATACATAGAAAGCGGAACAGATTGGTGCAAAAACAATCAATGAAACAATAAAAAATATAATATTTTACCCATGATAGGAGTTCAGGAAAACTGAAAACAGATAAAATAGTGATCCTCATTGAGCCTAGCAAAAACAGCGAGGGACAGAAAGTGCATTTTATCAACCTCCTCGGAAGAAAAATTTACTTCAGGATGAGACAAAAATGGATATAGTAAAATAAATTAAATTAAATTCAGTTTATTTATATAGCACCAAATTCACAACTCGTCATCTCAAGGCACTTTACAGTTCAACCAGATCATACAGTCAAATTGATACAAAGTTTTCTATCTAAGAAAAACCAGTTGATTGCATCGACTCATTGACTAAAATACAATCCCCCACACTAAGCATGCTTGTAGCGACAGTGGA
>NW_015150945.1:372889-376855 GCF_000732505.1 Cyprinodon variegatus
GTACTCCAGAGTGTTGTTCAGCATGGGGGTGAGTAGAAAATGAAGGCTAATCATGTTTTGGGTGTACTATTCCTTTAACAAGTTTAAACACATACAGTTTGGGGGAAAATACAAAACAATATCTGTTAATCGCACAAGAAAAAAAGCAGTTTTGGAGTCGCACAGAGCATACATAGCAACCGGAACAGATTGGTGCAAAAAAAATCAATCAATCAATTTTACCCATGATAGGAGTTGAGGAGAACTGAAAACGGACAAAATAGTGATCCTCATTGAGCCTTGCAAAAACAGCGAGGGAAAGAAAGCGCAGTTTATCAATCTCTTCGGAAAATTTTGTTTCTTCAGGATGAGAAAAAAATGGATATAGTAAAATAGTGATGCTCTTTTAGCCTCTCAAAAAATCTAAATAATTAGGGGCAGACAGAGCAGGTGAGCAGCACATCTCTCTCACCTCTATGAAAAAAGAAAGACCTCTCTCTGAAATTCACCCCCCTGAGCAGATCTGCCCACCCTGCCTTGTCGTAGCCTCTCTATATGCAGTCAGTGTGACATGGAAAAACACTGGATCGGAGATTAAAAACTCATACGCAACCGGTGTGTTCTGGCCACATGTGGCTTTTCTCTCTTTCCTGTGCAGCTCATAGTGGCTTTATTGGTCTGTTGAGGTTTTCAGTTTAACTGCACTTATTGGAACACTTTATTTAGAAAAATGTTTTATGTTGAAAAACTTAAACACCCTCATCTATTTGACACAAATCTAAAGCTCAATCACCTCTAAAAGGTCTTCAGCTGAACTGCTAACCTCCATTCAAGGAGATTGTTAAATCTCCTTTACTGTATTTATTGTAAGGGCTCATAGTAAAACTTATGTGTATCCAAGGTAATGTAACTGTTTATAACCTTCTACTAATGAATTAAATACCAGCTAATTACCCAGCTAAAATATTGATTTGGTTTAAATTTAACAAGCGTGTAATCAAACAGCAGCAAAGGATTAGTCAACTACAACTAAATAACCAAATGTAAAAACGTTCTTAGCTCAGTCATTTCTTTCCCCCTGAATTTCAAATCCAACTCCAAAAAAAAAGAAATACTGTGTTTACCGAAGAAAATTTTCCCAAGGCCATTTTTAGACTTAGTCAAGGTTTTCTCCAACCTGTGGTACTGGTAAAGCAAAAGTTAGGTAGATTTTTTTTTCTAAATGTTAGTATAGTTGAGCACCCGTTTAATGTTACTCTAGCGCTTATTTATGAAAAATCAATGCAAAAAAAAATTCTTAGATAAAGCTAGACATAGTGAGATGTCTGATGGACTGAAATTACCTTGTCCAGTTTTCAGCAGCCATTCTAGATTATGCAAGTCACTGCTTTGAAGAGCTCTAAAAAGTTGTGGGTATGCAGTTTTATTGACATCTTTGTCATGGAATGGATTGTTCCAGGAAGCAAAAGAAACACCGCAAGTGGAAATCATATTTTTATCAATATGAAGTCCAATTGGGACACATCACAATCATCAAGGTGAGATCAGCCTTCTTTCGAAGCCAAATAGGGGCTCTGGAAGACAGAAACAGACGCAAAAGGAGCTTTTATCTAGGAATACGTTTTGTTTCAGAGGAAGTAATTCTTGACTGCTCCATACAGTAGGTGGCTTTGTTTAGGGGGAAAAAAAAAAAAAAAAACATGTTGCAAATGAGCTCTGATCCAGTTAGTTACATTAAAAGCTGAGCCTATAGCTATGCCTACAAGGACTAAGCGATGAAAAACAGGCCCGACTCTTTCAACCATAAATTAATTCTAGCCTAGCTGATGTCTCCTTCCAAGATGGTGTCACAGCTGAACTAAGTGCCTGACCAGACGACCTGAAAAAAAGCCAAAAGTACATATATTCCACAAATAATGCAAAATGGGAGAACAGAATACGTATATAACAGAATGATGAAGAGTTGTTTATGTCCTCCAGCACCATAAGCCTACAGTAGCTACAGGATGATAACTATAGAGATAGTTCAGGATGCACTCTAACATTAAGCCTTATTAAAAAGGAAAGTTTTAAATCTGGTCTTAAACGTAGCGTCACATTTGGAAGTTGGTTCTACAAGAGAGGAGCCGGATAAATAAACGATCTCCCTCTAATTCTAGATGTACCAATTCTTGGAACCAACATTTTAGCTCTGTGAGTAACAAAAGGGAAAATATGATCAATGCTATATAATGCCTTATCGCTATAGACTTGAGAAAGAACATTTTATATTTCTCTTCTCTATTCAAGACGGACCTAATCCAGGGAAGTTAATATAGTTGAGATCTTATCTCTTTTCAAACTGTCTTTTTTTTGTTATTCATCACACTCAGACTCACTCATTATGTTGTAAATTTACTATGTCACAATATCAGGACATCAGGATATTAGTTCTATAGCAAACCTGCTCCTCGTTCTATAGGTAGGAGTATATTAGCTGCCAGCTCTCCTTATCTGTCCAGTTGGCTTTTGCATGGCTGACTTAAAGAGGCAGCTTGTACATCTTTTATCAAGAAAATTTACATTGGCAGACAAAAGAGTGTTGTTGTTGTGGTTTCCTGAGAGTCAGCACTTTGTTTTGTTTGGGCTGCCTAGCTTTAGTCTCTGGGCGCCTCGCATTCGATATATCCTAACTATCTAAGCTCACCCATTTGGCTTCTTCTCTGCAGTCATGCAGCCTCTCCTTGATATTAAGTTGTCTATCTTAAATTCATCGTGTGTGGGTTATAGAAAACTATAGTTAAAAAAACTGTTCTTAAACCAGAATGACTGCTGTGATGTTGTTCTTAAACAATATTTATTGATAAAGGAGAATTGACCAATTGATTTTATCTAAGTTCTTTCCAATAGGTTCTGTTTTTTGTCCTTTTTTGTGTTGCTACAGAAAGAGATATTTGGTGCATTTATGGGAAGCAGTGTTTGGCTAAACCTGAAACATGCACAGGTTTTTTCTCAGCTGGGTTTCTTCCTACAAAACGGATGGATCAGACCAGTCAAGTGGAAAGGCCAATCTTAGCCATCGCCACCATGACCCCTCTTTCTAAAGTCTTTCCTCCTGTGATTCCTCTGTTATCAATACATCACATTCAGGGCAGAACAGGAGGGTGAATGACCATAATCACCCTGAACACTCTGCTGCACTCAAAGAGTGAATAGGAGGGGGGTGTTATATAAAAGCCTTGAAGAGGCAAGGGGTTCAGTATTACTTTTTGCACTTTGTGGGTAGTTTGTTTTTAGGGTATTTCAGGGAATGAAACTGTTTTTGGGCTCACTCCTTTCCTGCAGCCTAAAACACTTGAAAAAAGGATTGTTTTAAGGCATCAGTGAGGACATAAAAAGAAAAATAGCTTATTAATAAGAACTTGAGTTGAGAGTCAAATACAATTTTAAAAGTGTTGAAAATGACATTTAAGGTCGACATAGGTAACAATTAATATAATTCCAGTGCTCCATTCACAACAAGGATTGTGTTTTCCTTTAACATGTCAAGAAGTTCCAGTATAAATTGCATTGTTTAGGCTTTAACATGCATTTAGATCATTTTAATTCTTTAGGCTTCAATGCAGCAATTCATTGAAATTTACATGATACTTAAGCAAACCATGAACTGCTGAATTGCAATTCTCCTTCATTGATGGCTTTCGAGATGAGTAATGATGGAATTGTTAAAAGAGCTTGTCTATCAAACCCAAACATAGGATTCCATCAACGTACTTCAACAACTAAAATTTAGCTTTAATAATTACAGCTATAAAGCAAGCCTCAGAAACACAGCCAAAGAGCTGATGATTAAAAAGAGAGTATCCACATCGCTGGGAAGAAACTTTGGCCACACTTTGCTGGTGAAGATTATCAGTCATCCAGGTCACAGTCATTCCAAAAAAGTTAAAAAACATCCCACTGTTCTTTGTTCCACTTTTTCACAATGTCAGAAATAGTCAGAAATTT
>NW_015150945.1:377355-378976 GCF_000732505.1 Cyprinodon variegatus
TTAACAGGAAGAAACCTCCAGCAGAACCAGGCTCATTGGAGCGGCCATCTGCTGACGCCGACTGGGGTTCAAGGAGACCCCTGAGCCCCCAAGTTAATTATTTGTTCTGATGTTGTTACTCCAGCAGATTGCACCAAGCGCACTACTTTATATATCTTTGCCTGTAATCGACTTTAAAAGACTCAAATAGCTTGATTTTGGACTTCGTAGAGCAAAATGTCTTAAAGCAATGGTAAATTCCTCGTTATTGTCCCTATAAGTAACTTTAATTCAATGGGGAAAAAAATTGGAGGAAATCTATTAACTGTTAGATGACCTGGTAATCACAAACAAAATGCATCATGATGTTTTTGTCATATCTTGTTTCATTCACTTTGTTCCACAAGGATATTTCAGTTAATTCCTTCTAAATGTTTTTTTCATTTAGCTCCTGATCAATTATTCTTTGTTTTCTCCTCTCTACATGTAGTCTGGTGTTCTCCCGGAGGCCCTGACCTGTTACCACTGAAATCAATAGCCAGCAAATTCTGCACATTCACAGGAGATAGACCAGGAAATTAGGACAATGATGAATAAGGGATAGAATAGGAGCAGAAGATTTGACCTGAAGCAAATGTAAAATAGGCTGAGTCATGGCAGAGTATACGCTGAGGGAAAAGTAGCACCTCTGTTATATTTACGATTGTTGGAAATACTTGTAGAAAAATGCCCATTATGAATAGTACTGATATACTGTCATACTGCAGATGGAGAATATTTATGGCTTTGTAGCATATACTGTAGGAACACACACACTCTGTGACACTCTTATCACTCACACCTTTTCAATCTCAGGCCAGCAACTTCATGCATTTGTGCACGTAAAGCTGATGAAGAAAACTTACAAAGGACCAAAATTGAAAAAAGGGAAAAAAGGGGGGAAAAAGCATTCCTGCAGATATTGTGGCTTACAATGGCCATCCTTTTAACACCACATTGCGCTTATTGTTACCCAATTACTTGATGGGTGCCTCCAACAGGATAATGCACCATACCACCAGGCTAAAATCATCTAATCTGACCATGACAATGAGTTCACTGTCCTCCAGTGGCTTCTACTGTTACCTGACCTCAATTATCCAATAGAACCCCTTGGCTGTGGTGTATTTACATTTGCATAATGGACCTGAAGCAGGCTAATCTGCAGAACCTTTGTGATGCTATCAAATCAATATGGACTAAGATCTGTTGATGAATGTTTCTGAAACCTTGTTAAATCACTGCTTTGAAGAATTCAAGAATATCAATACCAAAAGATGTTCATACTGGTACAAGGATTTAGAGAGAAATGAATACACCCACAAAACAGCTGCCAAGTGTGTACAGGGTTGCAAGGCATAGGAACGGAAGAACTCAGCACAGGGGGTGAAGACAACAACGGGGACTTTGTGAGGGTGTCTACCAGAACTTTGTTAATGCAACCCAAGTCCGGAAAAGCAGAGGTGTTGCCAGAAAATTTTAATAAGGGGGGGCAGTCTATAACCAATATACACTGAGGGGTGGCCAAAAGCAGATAGGAGCCAGAACCTCAGGGTCAATCTACACTACTGCAAAAAATGGCAATCTTAATAAGTCATTTTTT
>NW_015150945.1:380935-386138 GCF_000732505.1 Cyprinodon variegatus
CCGATATACATGCAACATTAAATGTTGGAAGTTATAAATGCAAGTTAGAGGGTTACATCATTTCAAAATTATGAGTACAAATTTGCAAGTATGAATCACACATTTACGAGTATGGATCTGTAGCCTCCGATGAAGCAGTTACACTCCTAACCAGTTGGTGTCAATAATGCACCTCATCTTTTCATCTTTGTTTGCCAAAATGATTAAATGAGAAAAAATAATCAAATGAAAACCACTGATGTGACGTTATACTACATGTGTTAAAAATAACTGAGGCCAACCGTGTAACGGCTTAATCAGGGTTTATTTGTACTTGTAAATGTGTAATTCATACTCACAAATTTGTGATTCGTGCTAGTAAATCTGTGATCTGTGCTTATAAATCCTAAATTTAGTGAGATTCGTTGACTTATTTTACTAATTGAGACAAGGCATAGTTTTTTATTGACAGTTATCTTACTCCATATGTTTGTCCCACTTTCTTCAGGAAAACTATTCCGGAACATTATCTGCCAAACAAAAAGTTTTGAAAAACTGTTTTTCTAGTCAGTTTCTTTCTGGTCCAGGTTATGACTTAAGTCAGTCGGCTCAAGCACAAGCTGCATTCCATGTGAAATCATCATGCCTCATCCCCATGTACATATTTTCCTACCTATATTTTGGTATTCTATTAAGTGACATATTTTTCTTCCTAATGTACATATTTGCGTATTTTTTTTCTCTGAGTTTCCTCAAAAAGTTTACTATGGGTCAATAATGACACTAAAGACTGTTGATTTTATGACAAATCCAGTTCTGCATAGTTTCACAATGTTTGATCTGAATCAGTAATTCCACTATAAAAGGATGATGAATGTAATGCTGGGTGGGTGGATGAATGGATGGATGGACGGAGGGACGGGTCGTTGGATTGATGGGTGGGTGGATGAATGGATGATGGATTGATGGGTGGGTCGGGGTGGATGAATTGATGGATGGACGGATGGATGGACGGACGGATGGATGGATGGACGGACGGATGGATGGATGGATGGATGGATGGATGGATGGATGGATGGATGGATGGATGGGTGGTTGGATTGATGGATGGATGGATGGATGGGTGGATGAATGGACGGATGGATGGATGGATGGATGGATGGATGGATGGATGGATGGATTGATGGATGGGTGGGTGGGTGGATGAATGGACGGATGGATGGACGGGTGGTTGGATTGATGGATGGATGGATGGGTGGATGAATGGATGGATGGATTGATGGGTGGGTGGGTAGATGGATGGACGGATGGATGGACGGATGGATGGACGGATGGATGGACGGATGGTTGGATTGATGATGGATGGATGGATGGGTGGATGAATGGATGGATGGATTGATGGGTGGGTGGGTAGATGGATGGACGGATGGATGGACGGGTGGTTGGATGGATGGATGGATGGATGGATGGATGGATGGATGGACGGACGGGTGGTTGGATTGATGGGTGGATCTTAGTTTCTCTAGAGGCACATCTCAATGATTGTGTGAATGCCTGAATTTGTAGTCTTGTTAAATCTTCAAATATTCCCTCTTATTAATGCAGGATGCGCGGTCAACAGTCGAGCTCATTGGCATGGCACCTCCGCTCCACTCTCGGTGCCTCGTTGATGCTTTGCATTCATCTCAGTTGCTTTTTCTTTCTGCATTCACAGAAGTGCAGGTCCCCCTCTGTGTCATCCACATTGTGTGGATTATTCAAACCAGCTGCCCTGAAATGTGCTCCTCTCAGATGTGAGTCACAGATGCCCCCAGTTACCCCTGCCAACCCCTCCTCTCTCTCTCTATTGCACATCTTGATTGTGGCTGTTTTGAGCAGAAGTTTGAATCTTTAATGGAAAGGGTGTTTTAGAGCCATCAGAGGAAGGAGGAGCAGGCTGCCATTGTGATGCTCATTTCTGGGAATATCTCAGCGGGACGCCTGCTTTGATCACTATCATTTCCCTGGTGTCTCCTCACAATGTACAAGGTTGAATATGTGCATTTGCTCTGTGCTGGCAGCCAGTAGTTAATCCATATGATTCTGTATGCAGATGCACTTTTCCACTTTGGGAATGTAAGTTTCTATGCAGGAGTTTACTTTTTGCCTCCACTCCCACAGATGGAATGCTTGAGCCTTTCTAGCCTCTGTTGTTTGCTGTTTATTTGCAACCAGAACGCATAATGGAAGGTTGTGAGCCCACGGGGGGGTGTTTAAGGAGGGTGGGCTATCGCGCCGTCAGTGCTTCAGGCTGAATAATAAGTTGACATTGTTTTGGCTGTGGATTAAACACAGATGTAGATGGAATTCCCTATATTCCCTCCTGCCTGTAATCTTCAGGTTGAAGGAGAGTTGAACAGAGCAGATGAAGGCTTTGGATAAGAAGTGTTGAGAGATAAAGACTGAGGTTTGTTCCAGGGAGAAATAATGTAAGCAAAGAAGTGTTTGATTCCAACATAAAAAAAAAAAAAAAAAAGAATTATTATTCTATGATTTTAGAGACTCTCACAGGAAAAACCAAATCCACAATCTGGAAAGTGTTGTGATAATAAAATGGTTTAAAACAGCATCAAAGTACTGATCGGAATATTATTCTTCTATTTCCTCGAGGGATTAGGCCAACATAAACTTTTCTTCACCTGAATGAAAGTACGTTTTTTGGTTTCAAGGATGTCCCTCATATTCAGTCCAGGGTCGGGGGTCCAGTCTGCAATGCCGTCAGGAACCTGGGAGTTGCCTTTAACCGTAAACTGAACAAAGCTAGCTGTTGTCAAACTGTTTTCACAGGAACAGGCTTTTTCCAGCTGTGTCTTTTGACCAAGGTGAAATCCTTTCTCTCACGTCAAGACCTGTAGAAGGCGACTCACGCATTTATTTGTTCTTGGTTGGACTATTGCAATGCTCTCTACTCCGGCCTTCCACAGTCGTCACTCCAACGGTTACAGTTAGTACAGAATGCAGCAGCAGGTTTCTCCGGTTCTGTCATGAAACGCGGACAGATGGACCCAGTATTCAAGGAGAGACAGTCAGTAGGAAATTTCAAAAAGGTTTAATTAAAATAAAACAAAAACAGAAGTGGAGCTGAGGCTCGCGGACACTGCAGGAGGGAGGCGGGGCACCGCCCAATCTCAGACACTCTCTGGTTTAGCAGTCCAGACCTAGAATGTCCCCAAGTGCTGCAGTTCCAGAGGTCATGCTGGAAGCCGATCCTGGTCTTTTTTAAGGTTTGAAAGACTATTTTCTCCTTCAAACATAACCAACTCAACTTCTAAGACATCTCATTTCTTTTTTTCTCTTACTGACTATATATATATATGTATTGCTCACCCTTAATTAATGAATAACAAACTCTTATAAATGAGCTATTAAGTGTTTACAAATGAATTGATAAGAAATTTCTAAACTACATTACTAGCCATTCAAAATATCACAAATATTTACTAAAATATTTGTTCAGTTATGATTTTTGGACTATAAAATGAAAGATCTAAAACTCAGTGAAAAGATGAAGTCAGAGTAATAAAATATACACGACCAGGAGAAAAAGGATATCACTCCATTGGCTGGAACTTGTGGGGAAGTGGGCTGCCATTCGGCTGCTGTTTGACTGAGAAGGGCCCTTTTTTTTTTTTACCACTTTTTTAAAGCCCTGGTGTGTGACCCCCATCTAGTGGCGCCCTAAAGAATTACAATCAAGCGAGAAGCATGCCATGGTACATTAAAACAACTATGGATGCTGCAGAATCAATAGAGTCAATAAGTTACAGCAGGTCCTCCATGCATTTGGCCCAAACTCATGCTAATAGCTATGGTCTCCTGCTGGTAAAACTTCTGAGAAAAATCATCTAGTGTAGGCGAACAAACTAGCTAGCCGTCTCTATGGGGAAGACAAATTAGTGGTTGGACTACCCTAGCATGATTTTCCTCATCTTTGTTTCTAATCCACTGATGTAATCTAATAAAACTATGGGGCCTTCACAGAATGCATGGATTCATACTGGGATGAAAACAGGTGAAATAAGAGCAACTAGTTGATTGGAATTCTGCAGTGTCAGAAAAACATGATTCAGCATTTGTTGCACCACTTTCTGTGGATCTGTAGCAAAGAAATCAAACTAAACTGCAATGAAAGCTTTCTCTATGATGCCACAAAAAATAAAATTGTTAAGGTAAACTTCTGTATAAGAAGAAGCTCATTATTCTGGTATTCTTTAAACTTGAGAAGAAACGTTTGCATTTTACAGGCTTGATGTGATTTTCTGGAATAAACTGTATTATGCACAGCGGAAAAAGCTTAATTTGCCTTCTGAACAATCCCATCAAAGCTTTTTGCGAAGTTGCAGCTTCACAGTCAGCTCTGCAGTGTTATCTGCTTTCTCCACAGATACACTGTGTTCAGATACTCGCTTGCTCTTTTTGTGTTTTTCTGCATGCATGTTTCCTCAATCCCTCTACATTCAGAGGATTATGCTGCTGTCAATTTTCTCCGAGACAACAGTGACCCCACCCTTTACCACAAACACACACACACCCACACACACACACCTCTAATCCTCATCTCATCTTATTTCTATAGCTCCTCCAATAAGCCTCTATGTCCGGTGGGGGAGGCTCAGGCGTCATAAGGTCACATCTGACTTTATTAAAACCTTGGTGTCTATTAATCTGCAGTCCAGATCACACTGAGGAAGAGCGTGGTTATGAAGAGTAATGGGTATTAGGGGAGCAAGAGTATAATAAGGTGGACGAGGAGAAATATATGGCAAAAAAAAAAAAAAAGTGAAATGTTGAAGACTTGTTCACCTTCCAAAAGGACATCAAGTATAAACATACAGCCAAGAACTACGATTTCGGATCAAAGTGTGTTTGTAAATTTTTAATAATACATTTTATTTGTAATGCACTTTACATTTAAGAAAAAATCTCTGAGTGTTACAGTTAAAATCATCACAGAAGGGTAAAATATGGTGGCCCTGAAGTGCAAACTGCAACTACAAATCTAAAAGCTCAACTACATTAAGGAAATCGCAACCACATAAAGCAAAGCGCAACTACATTAAGAAAAACAAAACTACATAAAGCAAAGCGCAACTACATTAAGGAAAACAAAACTACATAAAGCAAAGCGCAACTACATTAAGGAAAACAAAACTACATAAAGCAAAGCGCAACTACATTAAGGAAA
>NW_015150945.1:387005-396959 GCF_000732505.1 Cyprinodon variegatus
TTTCCTTAATGTAGTTGCGCTTTGCTTTATGTAGTTTTGTTTTTCTTAATGTAGTTGCGCTTTGCTTTATGTAGTTTTGTTTTTCTTAATGTAGTTGCGCTATGCTTTATGTACTTGCGATTTCCTTAATGTAGTTGCGCTTTTAGATTTGTAGTTGCAGTTTGCACTTCAGGGCCACCGTAGTAAAATCAATTTGAAACTAAACATGTGTTCATGCTGTTCCACCGTCCAATCAGAGTCTAGGCCTACATCCCTTTAATGAACTGCAGTGTTATAAAAAGCTGTATATTTTTGTAAATCCTTTTTCTTCCGGTTCATGTTCAACATCATCAGGTTCAACTTCGTGAACAGTTTTCACCAAAATCACAACATTGTTTTCTATTATATTAAATGTGATATCTGCTAAGTTAGCTCTGCTCCGGCGGTCAGATCTGCTTGGGGCCCCGCCCCTTCTTATTATGTCATTACATGGCAACTCCACTTAGACAAACTGTTTTGCACCCCCTTGTTCTAGATCTAATCCCTCTTGGGGTCTCGATATATTATTTCCTATATTTGCTATTAATTTACATTTTATTGGCGATCTAAAGTAGCTGAAACAATCATTGCCAGGCTTGCAGGAAAGTACTGCATTATAAGACTCAGGTCTGCTATTTAACAAGGTGACAAAAAAGTCTCAGCTTATTTATATTCTTTTTATTAAGATCTGAAGGCAGGGAGGACAAATGGATCCTAAAAAATGACTTTCGTAGATATACAGATATACGCCTGAAAGTGCGCATGAGCAGAAAAAGTTAACGGGGCATGTAGAACAGCCTTACCTAACAGCCTTACCTAAACATATCATCATCATGATTTACAATTAGGAGGACCACTAATTTTGATGATCTAGTTGGAAATAAAAGATTTTCCTCTATACCTTTAATAGAGTTTAAAATTCTTTGTTTAGTCTATGCAATACTTTATATCTTAGCTATGTTAAATGAGGAAGTTATGTCCCCTTTAAAAAAAGCCGTTGCAGCCCAGGGGCTTCCTCGCGGTTCTATTCCTGGGAGCAAGTTATTTACTACTCTTAACTCAAACTGGGTAAAACCATATAACAAAGGACTAAAAACAGGAGTAAAAAAGTAACAGAGTTTATTCCAGATCAGGTCGTTACAGGACAGAGAAAATGCTTGGAGCTGCACAGCTGTGGGCTCAAAAAATCACGTCCGCGAGCGTCCGGCAAAGATTGAGCCCCGAACAAGGTCATCTTCTCCTTCTTATAGCTCATGAGTCTATGTGTTGCACCAGGTGGATGCATAGTCTTATCAGAAACTGACACGCCATCCATGCCCAAGGATTACAGATAGCTCTCCTTTTTCAGACCGGCTCCAAGATGTTCCCATAGCCTGTGTATTTTTAAAGACATGAAGGCTGTCCTGATTAGATGACCTCCGTACACACAGTGACATCCACAATGTGAGGGAAGGCCATCTACTCTCTCTAATCCGGCTAGCAAAGTAACAATGCACATGATGCATAAAGCATAAACCTAACAGCTATAAAAAAAACATTGAAGACTTGCTGGATTACATCTACTTTGCATAACTAGAATCAGAACCAAACATGAAGACGCAGTGTTGAGTGAACAAACCCCATGCCATCAGCTTTAATATAACGAAACACAGATAATTTCAAGAGATATTAAAAGATAGATAGATAAAAAAGTAGCGATTACACAAATCTGTAATAAAAGGATCCCTAGAAATTGCAACAGAAGTAATTTGTACAATCATACTAACCTAAATGTGATGCAAGATCCCAAATGAAATGATGGTGATAAAAAAAATGTACTGCCAAGCCACCTATTGGGATTTTGAGTCAACGTCAAACCCTTGTGAGCTGACATCTCTCTAAAACTTTAAATCAAGATCTCAAAAAAATAAATAAATAAATCAAGATCTCAGATTCGCACCGTTGACATCATGCGTTTTATATGCAAATAGAGCCTGAGCGTCCGTTTGATTGATGAAGCTGAACAGCAGCCTCCGTCTTTCCTGCATTCCATTCCTTTGTGCAGTTTTGTAACTCTGCAAATTAATTAACACAGTGCCTGCGCTTACTCCACAATCCAATCAAAATAAAAGTGCCTCTTAATTTGACTTCCCCAGCTAACCCCCCCACCCCCATTTCTTCACCTTGGTAATTAAATTGAGTTGATCGCACTAATTCGTTTGATGTAACTGGTTTGATATTTTACTCAATGTCTTCTCATTTGCAACACAACTGGAGAAAAGGATTCACGGCCAGTTTGATCAGCAGCCTCTGTGGGTAAAGAAACATGGGGAGGGACAGTCGGGGGGCGAGTTAATGGGCTCTAACTGTCATCAATATGCAGAGTGCACAGACGTCTCACACTTAGCTTAATCGGGGCTTTGTATCAACATGGCAACGTCTTCCAACAGCCTATTACAGACCCAGCTCATTTAATGGATGGCTGTGATTATAAGATATTTCTGGCTAAAAACAACATCATCCTTTTTCTCACTGCTACAGATGAGTCACAGTGATTTAAAACACAACTGACATAGATATTGTTAAACTGTAAGTGGATTTGTACAGATGCGGATAAAAAAAAAGGCTGGCCTCAATAAGACATGAAAAAAACCCATAAATAAATTAATCTTACAGCAGCAGAATCGCACATTAAAAGAATAAACAAAGGCAGAAATAATAGTTAAATATAAATTAAATAGTTAAATATAAATGAAACAATTTTCTAATTATGATTACAGCACATATATTGCAAAAAGAATGAATGAAATTGACACTATTTCAGAAAGCGTATCCTATACAGTATATTCTACTGATTAAAAACATAGACTTAAATACTTTAAACCTTTCATTACTTTAAATGTAATGATTGTCGTTACATTTAGTATAAATTGCATTTTAAGCCTCTAAGAACAATTTAATGGGAAAAGGTTATAACATATTCATAGAAAGTTTAATAGAAGTACATTTTAGTGGAGCTCAGTGGATTGAGGCTTCAGTGAATCAAGACGTCACAATTAGGCTTTCAAAGCAACCCGGGCCTCCATTACTCCCCAGCAGTGACGCGTCCGTCCAAAGGGAGGCCGTAAAAGAACTAATCCATAGAAATCAAGATACTTTTTAAGAAGACTGAAATTTCTTCATGTATCCTTTTTAGACATCCTACTGTATGTAAACATGAACCTTTTGGACACTTAAGTTTGAGATAAGCATCTATAAACCATATTGATTAAAAAAATTAAGAAATTAAAATGCGTAAATGACAAAACACATAACCTTCATAAGATTTTCTAATTTATTTAGAGGTACCTGAATCTATCTCAGGATAATATTCAATAAAAGAGCTAAATAATTTAAAATAGGGGAATTGGAAGAGGGGAGTGGTGACCTAGTGGTTAGGGCATAAAGCTTGGAAACCTGAGGTTCTGAGTTCGAGCCCCACTCCCACAGACTGCCACTCTGGGTCTCTAAGCAAGACCCTAACCCCAGGCTCACACCGACTCCGGTCTTACTGTTGCGGTGCGGTGTGTGCGGCGCCGCAGTGATTCCAAGTCATTAAAAAGACGTAAACCTCTCTCACCGGCTGCTGAGCTGTCCGGCTGCGGTTACCGAGACACTCCGGCGCTGCAGAAAATTCTGCAAGAAAGCTATCCTTGCGGCGTGCCGAAGCCCTCCGCAACAAGCTCTCGCAAAAATCCTTTATTTGGGCCGTGTTATCGCGTGAAGTTACGTGAACTCAAGTGAACTTCTGTTAAATCTCCGGACCTGTTGCCGGAGCCGCAGAGCCGCACCGCACCGTAGTCAAAAGGGCGGTGTGAGAGGGGGTGTGCGGGAGTTGCGGTCTCCGTAGGCTCGGTAACTGCACCGGAGCCAGTGTGAGCAAGGGGTAAACCCCACACTGCTCCCCAGGCGTTCCATGATGGCAGCCCACTGCTCCCCAAGGGGATGGGTTAAATGCAGAGGTCATTTCTCCAATTTGAGTTAAAATATTTGTATTATTATCTAAGTCTGTTTTAAATATTTTTGGATTTTCCATTGTCTGGAAGACCAAGAAACCTTTATCAGCATTTCTCAATAATCTCTAAGACTTTAAATCAGCTACATTCAAATGATGCTGATTTATTTTCTAGGACTGAAAAGTTTGAGTGTGAAGATAAAACTGACTGGAGCCAGAGTAGCAGTAACAGGCGTTGTTATAATGCTGTAACATTGCTGCAAAAGGAAAGGATGCAGAGGAAGGAGGCGGTGGCTTCAAAGCAATGCTCCCTATTGCTGTGTTCAATTTTGGCGACTGCATCCTCCGAAGGACCCAGCCTACCTGGGAGCTGAAGAGTTCAGCTTTCTCCAGGTCCAGCTTTCTCTGGCTGTCACTGCCCCGTACTCAGCTTACACTCTGTCGCCTAGCAACCATGACAGGTGACTAAGAAAGCATGCAAAGAATAGATGCTGAACTTCTCACTAATGTTCTGTGTGCTTATTTAATTGTTGAGGAGCCTCAGCAGCAGTACTGCCGTCGCAGATATCAGATTTGTAGTTCCCACATAGCAGAGCATATCTGACAATATTCACCATCCATTCCCCTTTTTCCTCTTATCATGGAGCAGCCGGCTTGCTTGGACTCGCAATGAATCATGGGACACCCAAAGCTACGAAGGAAACGACAGACCCGTCCATCCAACTGGGCGAAAAGAAGGCTGCATATGTCGGCTGCAAACGAAGGATTCTTCCAATGCAAACAGGCCACAGCGCCAGGCAATGACATAATTAGCCGACGTATCTGGCCTTCGGAGGACCCAGCTGCTGAATTTGAACACAGCTTAGAAGGAGCGTATAGATTTCATGGCTGTTTCATCTGGATCCGGGCCTCAGAGTTTAAAATTTGTCTGAAACCTGCATGTTTCTTTCCCTCCTAAAAAACTCAAGGTTGTCTTTGGGTACTGCAGTGTCCTTCAGGTGTAAAATCTGAATAGAACATGAATGCATTGATAAAGGCCCATATTTGTTTCAAAAATTCAGACCAACACCAATTCAACCAATTGAAATTAACATCCAGATAGTCAATATTTAGAGTTATTTCTAATAGGATCATCATAGGTCAGGTACAAATTATTCCAAAAGCACAGGCTTTAATTTAATGTAACTTGCTTGACCAGAACCCAGAATATTCTCCATAGCATCTTTAATTAGAACTATAAACTGCTTTCTGAGGCCTGTGAGCCCATGAGACAGTCTGTGAAACAAAACAGCTAAAGGTTCACAGCAGTTCCATCTCCAACACACAATTAACCCCCAGGCCCTGCCTCATCCTTCTTCAATGCCTACCTACTGCTTCCGGTCCATGGTTTACCACCCCACCCTTCCCTGGTCTTTATCTTATGTGCATCAAATACAAGATTAACCAAATTAATGCTTTTCAATATGTGACATGAGTGCAACTCACAGTTGTCAGAACATCCTTTGCTTTTTCATGAACATGTTTTAACCCCTTACTTTGGGACAGTTTTTTTTTTTTTTTTTTTTAATAGAAAATTTCTTATTCAATATTTTACCCAATTGCCAATGTGAAAATCTTCTCAAATCGAGCTTTAATGAAACAAAACTAACAAGTCTATATTTAAAATGTAAGGAGTAGAAAGTATAATAATAATAATTGCAAAAAAAATGTAAGCGTTTAAGTAAAAAGTTTTCTGAAAAAGAAGTAGAAAAATGGATCTACACAGTGTGTTCCCTCTCTTTCTCAACCTTGTTAAAAACAGCACAGACGGCTGGTGTCAGCTGCCATTTTGAATAAGGGCTGGGAGGCCAATCTGCCATAATGACTGTTTGATGATGAGTCTATTTAATTATCATTAGCCTGATCACACATCACCATCCCCTTTATGGATCCCCATGGAGGTAATAAGACAGGTTTGTAAGTGGTGATAGAAGGACTTGCTGAGTGGATCAGAGGGAAGACAGAGGGGGTGAAAATTGGAAAAATCAGAGGCCAGCTAAAAAGAGAGCAGAAAGAATATAAATACACTCATTATTAGCACGAATGTCAATGATGTGGGATTTTAAATTATGTGTTTGCACCCTTCCTTTTTTGAGGAGACAAGATAAAACAAGATAAGACAAAGACAAAAAATTGGGGCTGCTGAGTGGGTAGCAAGTATGTGCATTGTGGGGGCTACATGGTAGTTCAGTTTGTAGCACTATTGCCTTGCAGTAAGAAGGTTCCGGGTCTGATCCCCGGCCCGGGGTCTTTCTGCATGGGGTTTGCATGTTCTCCCTGAGCATGCATTGGTTCTCTCTGGCATCCTCCCACAGTCCAAAAATATGACTATTAGGTTAAATTGGCTTCCCTAAGTCGAGTGAGTGTGTGTGTTAGAGTGATAATTATAAAATTATTGTGTGGACATATGAAACATTGAAAGAAAGAAGATGCTACATTTCTATCTTGTGATTCAATCAGAAGGATCATAAACTTTTATGACCTCCATCCAGTAGGTCATGAGGCAGAGTCACACGGTTGTGCGACTTCCATCCAGCCAGATGGTCATTTCACACTATCTTATGACCTGCATCCTGCAAGATAATCATTACTGGGTCTTCTGTTCAAGGCCTGCCCTATTATGTTGTAAACTGTTAATAAAAGGCTTTGCTGTGAAGGGATCTGAGTGAGAAGGTGCTGGTTTCTGAGCCAGCAGCTTTTCTCCCCTACTGCAGAGGCTGACGTCAAAACCCTGTCTGTGTTTGATAATTTCCTCTTAATCTTTTAAACTCACATTTCTCTGGATTAAAACCCAACAGTGTGCGTGAATGATTGTTTGTCTCTGAGTTGCCGTGCGATGGACTGGCAACCTGTCCAGGCTGTAGCCCGTCCGTAGACAGCCTGAGATAGGCAGCAGCACCCCTCGTGACTCCACTTGGGATAAGCGTAATGGAGAATGGATGGATGGACAAGAAATTTAAAAAAATGTAGAATGTACTTTAATCGAAACAAATTAAAAAACATACATACAGGTTTAAATACATGCATATACCTCAATAAAAAAAAGGCTATTAACTGAAATTTACTCTTAAAGGACTCCAGATGATGCCTTAACCTGAAAACATGTCTACATTTTAAAAAATTTAGAATGTACTTTAATCGAAACAAATAAAAACATGTACATACAGGTTTAAATATATGCACATACCTCAATAAAAAAAGGCTATTAACTGAAATTAACTCTTAAAGGACTCCAGATGACACCTTAACCTTAAAGCATGTCCAAAAAGGTTGTGGTTTGATGATTGAGGTATTAGTGGACATTTGAAAACGGATGACGAATTGCAAACTCATTAACTTTACCCTGGTTTGAAGAAGAGCATTGCAAATAAATCTATGAACATCTCACTTCTGAAAGTTTTCTTTTTTTTATAGGAAACAGTAAGTTCAGAAAATTGGATGAGAGAAAGACAGAGTGCGTAAATCTCAGGGGGGAATCAATACAGGACGAGAAAACTGATTGCAAAGTGTAGAAACATGAAGCTTAAATTGAAAGAGTAAACAAGGACATGAGAGAAAAGCTGGTGACCAGAATTCAGAAGGAAACAACAGAGGACAATAACTTCACAGAAGGATGGTGGTTAACAGGGGGGTGGGGGGGGTGAGTGAGTAGTGCAGGATAATAGTAAAGAAGGGAAGATGGTGTCTTTGGAGGGAGTGTTGGGAGGAACGAGTCTGATTGTAACAATTAGACTGATTAAACGAGGGGCACTGTGCAACTCTTCACCCTCGTCCCTCACCTAATTTACTGCGCTCTGCTTGGCTTCCTTACATGCCTAGGAGGGTAAACAAAGGAGACTCCCACCAGCACCCCCTACCCCACCTCCTACACACACAATCCCTATAAGATTCCCCCATACTGGCGAAGGAACCCTCTTAACCATGTGGCTTGCAGCTGAGGGGTATTTTTCCGGCTTTTTCCAGGGAGACCAGTGTCACTGTCTTGTTAATAACCAGTGCAGTGGGAACACAGAAGAAGCTATTCTTTCAGAGCGGCTGCCTGTGTCTGTACTTCATAGCTACACTGTCAGGATCAGCATAAGCAACATACTGGAAAGGGATTGGCTATCACCAATAGTAACCTGGAGCATCATTATTGGATTTGGCTTTAAAAAAAAAAAAAAAAAGACAACAGGACTGGCATGAGAAGCACACCACGGCTCTCCCTCTTTTAAGCTGTGTGCCCGAGCTTCTCTTTGGCTTTGAAATTAATTCAGGAAAATGGGATTGCTTCTTGTGACAATATGTAGCTGGAACTGTTTCAGCAGAAAAAAGCCGTCCAAGATGCACTGAATTTGATCTGTGCAAAAAGGAGCTTGAAGATAACAATACCCCTTAGATCATTTGGGTTAATCTTTATTAATACCATAAAGCCTTGTTGGGAGAATGTCCCTTATCATCTGTACATTGATGATACTCAACCTTGTTTTTCTTTAAGACTTTCTGGGATTCATATGTTGGTAAAGTTCCAAAAATCACTTTAGTAAAAGAAATATGACAGACGTCTTCCTTTTTGGGGTTGTAGAGCCCAGTCCTGCACAAAATCTACTCAGATGGAGCAAAAGTAGAACTATTAAAAGGAATATATTCCTTTTTATTCACTCTCTTCCTCATGTTTGAGTTTAGCAAACTTCATTTGTCATACAGAGGTGTCTGTTCCCAGGATCCCCCACGGACTAACAACCCTGAAATAAATCAGCATATGGTGTCCTCCTTTATCTGAATAGCAGAAAAAATCCTTGATAAATATCAGACGTTTGTTAGAAACTGCTTTAAGTTATACGCAACTAAATTCCACTAATACACCAAGTTATCTAGCTTAAAGCCTTAAAATGACATGTTGAAAGTTCTTACTGAAAAAAAATCTTTAAATGGCTTTTTATTTGGCCTTTTATGACTATAAAAT
Source organism: Cyprinodon variegatus (assembly GCF_000732505.1). Classification (NCBI taxonomy): domain Eukaryota; kingdom Metazoa; phylum Chordata; class Actinopteri; order Cyprinodontiformes; family Cyprinodontidae; genus Cyprinodon; species Cyprinodon variegatus. The sequence goes on from NW_015150945.1 coordinate 395,981, forward strand.
GCTTTGATGAGCAGACTGACACCTCAGTAGTTCAGCACAGATGCATTTAGAACCCCACCCACCAAGCAAAAAATAGTTAAAAAGACATTATAAAGATGACGTGATTTATGTCCAAACGACGTCTACATTTGGTCTAAAAGAAAAAGGTAAAATAACAGCCCAATTTCCATTATGGTTTTTGGACTAATTCAAGATTACGACTGACCGACCAGATTTAGCCTAAAAACTAACGTCTAGATGACGACTGGTGTTTAGGGGGTATAGTCAATTTTCCCTGAATTTACTTTGGGTCAGAAGTTCTCACTCTGTTCCATGAATGTTATGTCAAGCAGTTAATTGCCCCTGACCTAGCAAACAGTCAAAGCATTATATTCAAGGTGGATTCTAATACTTAAGCGGCCGGTAAGCATACCCAGTCAGACCAGAATATCCATAGTAAATACCCATTTATCCCTTTATTTTATCCCTTTAGTTTTGTATGAAAAATAAACTGTAAACTAACTCAATGGGCGTATATCCCTTTATTCATGTACAAAAAAACTAAAATCTAATCACTTACTTTTTGGTGTTTTTTGAAGTGTTAGGTTTATGTTTTATACATAATTTGCACTGTTACTTTGTTTGCCAGATTAGACAGAGTAGAAGGCCTTCCTTCATATGGTGGATGTCACTGTGTGTACGGAGGTCATCTAATCAGGACAGCCTTCGTGTCTTTAAAAATACACAGGATATGGGCGCATCTTGGAGCCGGTCTGATAGAGGAGAGCTATCTGTAACCCTGAGGCATAGAGGCAAGCTGCATATAGGTCAAGACATGGATAGCATGTCAGTTTCTGATACGCCATGCTAGGCATCCACCTGATGCAACACATAGACTCATGAGCTATAAGAAGCAGGAGATGACCTTGTTCGGGGCTCAATCTTTGCCAGACGCACGCGGACATGATTTTTGAGCCCACAGCTGTGCAAGCTCCAAGCA
>NW_015150945.1:398675-399674 GCF_000732505.1 Cyprinodon variegatus
TTGAAAAAAGTAAAAAAAAAACTGTGTTAAGTACGAGTGCAAGCAACGAGAACGAGCAGACGAGTGCTGCAGTTCTCTGTTTTGGCCACATGTAGCAGTATTACTAGATAACTACATAATACTTCTTTAATGATTACAAATTATTAAACATCTTAAATTTTCCAATAATACACTATCTTCACACTGATTGACAGAAATCAAAAATTGGCTTGAATAAAACTATTCCCAACTAAATGTGAATGAAACTGAGACCCTGGTCTGATTTTATTAAATTTTTTATTATCAATGACATAGATTCTGTTATCTTTGAAAATGGCTAAAATACATTTCTAACTTTCTGAAGCTTTTTTTTTTTTTAATTTGTTTATATCAATATTTTATTTTTATTGTATCGGCCAAAATTAATAACTTAATTGTGATAGACGGTTTAGCTGAGTCATCTTTTCCTGCAACTCACACACGTCAAACCTTAGAAGGGCCACATACAGACTGTTTTGGATAAAAAGAGGGATTGTGGGATTTTATAACTGACTGCAGATGTGCAGTCAGTTATTAAAGTAATATCCAGGACATGTAAACAGTAATATAAGACATCCATATGTACATTTTTTTTAGCTTTAAAAAGGGGTGGGAGATTGTTATTGCTTTTTTGCTTGTTGCAAAGGCCAGGCTATGTAAATAAATCACCCGTACAGAACATCATATTTTGCTTTACTTTAAAAAAAAAAAAAAAAATCAAATATTCAACCAATCACACAAAAGCCTATGATTACATAGGTTGCTAGGGTTTAAATCCCTACGAAGCCTCTGGATGGAACTACACTGCCTGGCCAAAAAAAAAGTCGCCACCTGGATTCAACCAAGCATATAGGTACCAGCCTCCTATTGGATAATTACTGCATGGGCGATTATCTTTCAGCTGGCAACAAGTTATTTAACTGGTGCAATGACTTGCTTCTCATTTCCTAAACAACCATGTCGAAAGACACACCCAGTGTT
>NW_015150945.1:401402-403109 GCF_000732505.1 Cyprinodon variegatus
CAAAGGAGCTGCCTTAAATTCAGGAAGTAGTGGAGCTGTGCATAGAGCCCATTGACTTTTTCTATCCTGATTGCACAGGCATATTCCAAGATGACAATGCCAGGATTCATCGGGCTCAAATTGTGAAAGACTGGTTTCAGGAAGCATGACACATCATTTTCACACATGGATTGGCCACCACAGAGTCCAGACCTCAACCCCATTGAGAATCTTTGGGATGTGCTAGAGAGGGCTTTGCGCAGGGGTCAGACTCTACCATCATCAATGCAAGATCTTGGTGAAAAATTAATGCAAACCTGGATGGAAATAAATCTTTTGACATTGCAGAAGCTTATCGAAACAATGCCACAGTGAATGCGTGCCGTAATCAAATCTAAAGGTGGTCCAACAAAGTATTAGAGTGAGTGACCTTTTTTTTTTGGTGGCGACTTTTTTTTTGGCCAGGCAGTGTACAAAGGGCCTTACACTGGAAAAACGATTTAGAAATTAGTAAACATTTCTTAAATTAGGTGCATTTACTCTTAATTTGAGTAGGTAAATGAGGTAGTTTGCCAAAATTAAATAACATGCACTTGAAATAAGACAATGCAATTATTTTTTTCTTGTTTTAAATGTAAATTGTCTTGTTCCATTGGCAAGATGTCTCTTTTACCTCCTCAATCAAAGAAAAAATCCACTTATTTTAAGAAAAAAATGACTTACCTAGATTTTGATTTTTTTTTTCCAGTGTGTGCGTTTCTCCTCTGTTCTTGTGTGTACCTTAGAGTTCTAGCGTTCTGGTGGATGGACCGGTACAGATGTCCTCTCGTGCTCCGGATGTTCTGTTTTTTTTTTACCCACTTGCTTCTATTGATTCCCAGTAATCCACTGACAACTGTTCGCCATAGCTGAAAGCTTGAGGCTTTACACTCTGTCAGCCCACGCCTGGATGTGCTACACTGCACATAAGACTATATTTCCGCTATTGCAAGAAGTCAACCACAGATGCTATTTTTTTCCCAGAGTATTAAAAAGTTGAACCTAAAGAAATGCAATGAGTTGTAGGTTATATAGTTTACATTGTGAGGCTTTCGGGCTTAGGAGTATTATAATGGATTATGGGATTGTGTGGCTGGCTGTCACAAAATATTCTGATTATTCCAATTGGCTGTTCCATGAGAAGCGATATATAATGTACTTTAGCTCACACTGTTTCCATGTGACAGTCTACTGGAACACAAGTTAGGTAAAGTTCAGACTGTATAACAGATTTTAAGATGAGGCTATAGTGTTGTATATTATGGCTAGAGCTTGTGTTACTGAAAAATCCTTTTGGGTTTACAAGGGTTTACAATATGGAAACACAATCATTTAATGCAGGGGTCTTCAATGCTTTCCAGGCAAAGGACCCTGTAACAATGAGCCATTGTTAATTGTATATTGGCCATAGTAGCAGCTAAACTTAACACAGGATCTGGTTTTCTACATTGGTTTATTTTTGTTGTTTTGGGTGAAGTGGATTTGTTTGGGTTGTGGTTCTTTGGTTGGCCACATCTTGTTTTTATTTTTATAAAAAGGTAAATTGATTTCACTTTACAATATATAGATATATTTTGTTTATTTATAAAAGGACATTCATGGCTTAAAGATTTAAAATATTTTGAAATACTCACCTCTGCTGTTTCACTCTCCAAGCAGGTGTGTACAGGACTGTACCATTAGATAATT
>NW_015150945.1:405149-420273 GCF_000732505.1 Cyprinodon variegatus
GGTTTTTCTTGTGTTTCTTGTGAATTTGGTCTTAAATTTTTATTTCAAGTGGCATTAAAAAGTCTTGAATTTAACTTGCCTTTTGCTGTAGGAACCCTGTGAATTGTGTTGTTGTGTGCTAAAACCTTCAGAAGCAAAAAAGACAAAAGGAAAGACAGGAAAAATCAATAAAAAATACCGAAAGATATAGTAATTGACTAATGTAGCTAAACTAGACTAGTTTTCAAACCCCTTATTACTGGTATGGGGAAAACATTTATTGCTCCTAAGTCTTTTGGTAGCTCAATGCCCATCCATGAATCCTTCCATCCAATCTTCTTCCACTTATTCTGTCAGGATCCCTGGTAGTCTATTGGTCGAGAGGCGAGATACACCCTGGACAAGTCGCAGAGACACACACTCACACCTAAGGGCAATTTATAGAACCCAATAAACCTAACAGTCATGTTTTTGGTCTGTGCGAGGAAGCCGGAGTACCTGGAGAGGACCAACACATGCACAGGGACAACATGCAAACTCCAATCAGATAGAACCCAGAACCTTCTTGCTGCAAGGCAACTGTGCTACAAATTAAACCACCATGTAGCCCCACAATGCACATACTTATCTGAATGAATTAATCAAGAAACAAAAATATATCTTATACACTGCAAAAAATCTAAATAGATAAGTCATTTTTTCTTAAAATAAGTGCATTTGTTCTTGAATTGAGGAGATAAAAGAGACATTTTGCCAATGGAAAAAGACAATTTACACTTAAAATAAGAAAACACGATTGCATTGTCTTATTTCTAGTGCATATTATCTAATTTTCTTATTTTAAGAGTAAAATTACTCATTCCATTGGCAAACTATCTCATTTACCTATTCAAATAAAGGGTGAATACACTTAATTTAAGAAATTTTAAGTTATTTCTAGATCGTTTTTGCAGTGTATAACAACAGGTCTTACTATCAGTATAAATTTGCCTTACTTTTAGCCAGATTCTGGACATTTTTAAGCCTGGTTTTCAGTATTTTATAGCTCTGGTCATGTTAATAAGATGCTGGGCTGCACTTTTATGACCTAAATATTATCAAAATGTTCCAGACATAGGAGGGGTTGTACGGACATGTTTTAGCATGTTGCTCACTTTGTTCGGTTTTACTCTATTCTACTTTTCAAGTGCAAAGTACAGCTAAAACATCTGTTTTTCGTCTACAGTCATTTTTCTTAGACGTAGCAAAGTGCTCTACAGGTCTCTGAAGTACCAGCAATAACAGGATCTGCTTTGTATTGAACTAACTCTGCTGAGGAGCTCCGGTAATTCATCTGCGCTGCAGTCGGAGCCAAAAGGAGGACAAACAGCCAAACTAAATACTACCTCACTGACTCCATCATGCTCTTCTCCCCCTTTTGTCTGAGTGAATCATAGCGAGGCCTGCAGCAGAGAGCGGACTGTTGGAGAGGTTTTTGTCTGCTGCTGGAGGAGGACTGCCCGGGCACTTCAAGACAGTGGAGTGTTTTTATTGAAAGCTTGCCAGACGACAGTATGAGCACACAGTGTGGAAATGTATTTCCTCCACAGATGTGTCTAGTTTCTCTCATGCCTCTGACAACAACCCCCTCCTTGAAAGTCTTTACTTTGAAGATGATTATAATTAAATATCTTAAGTACCTTCTATTATAAGTGGATTCCTTATAAAAAAAAAAGTTTCCCAAAACTTGTAGAATTTACTAAATAATAAAGTCTTATTTATTATTCATCAGGCATTACTTTTGTATTGGGTCCAAATTGTATTTTATACCAAAATAACTATTTACTTTTATCTTAACTTGCTTTTGTTGATAAGAGAAAAATCCTCACTGGTCCAAGCTGTTTGTTGAATGGTTGGAAAAACATCATTTGTCTTTCCTTTTAAAATTTAAAGTATCTCTGAAACGGACTGCTTATTCAAACAACAATAACACAAAATTTGAAATCGGATATTTTCATAGTTTTTTCCTCATGTAGCCACAACTTTATCACCTGTCAGTCCAAACGCCAGTTTCTTTCTGGTGGCGGAGGCAGCCTGCTGACTTAAAGTCAACAAGAAAGGCTACAGCTCACTGACAGTCATATTAGTCATCCTGAACCATGCTGTAATAAGAGCCTCTATTTTTAGACTCATCATGGGGATTCCAGGCAGAAATATCTTATTATGCGTTCATGCTCATAGCATATGTTCACCAAGGTGCCAGTCTGTGTGTGGGAGATGTTGCACTCTCTGGAATATTCATTATACCGAAAGTTTTCAAAATCCTTTGCCAATTCTAACTGGATTTCGAACACTTGCAGTATTTTCAGTTAGGAGTTGTTGTGAAAAATAATAAATAGACTACATTTTCTTTTCTAGTTATACTGACCACTTAAAGTACTTTACATTACAGGTACATTCAAGAAGATGCACTCTCTAATGCATGTAGTCCTACACCAAAGTGCAGTTCTTTACATACCCAGAGGTTGAGATCAGTGGAGAAACCTCCATCCTTAAGATCCCATTGCTATTACATTGCATATTACTTCTAATTCCACCCATAAACAAACAGCTTTGTACCCATGTGGCTAACCATACGGTTTATGTTTACCGTAAATTTCGGACCATAAGCCGCGACTTTTTCCCCATTTTTTTGACCTTGCGACTTATATAACAATGCGGCTTATCTATGGACTTTCACAGCTAACGGCCACTAGGGTAATACCTAAATCTATGGATTTTTCCATCCACCATGTTGACGTCATATTTGCGTCAACACACAAGTACGGTAGCCGCGCGCGCGGTGATGCGGAGGTCGTCCAGAAGCAGACTTCTACCGTGAGTGGTACGAAACAGAACGACAGCAAGAAAGACGGACATTGCGAGCGCAAGACTGTTTGTGTGTAAACATAAAAAACCTGCGGCTTATAGTCCGGTGCGGCTTGTATACGTACAAATCATGCAATTTAGCTTCTGCGACTTATATTCAGGTGGGTCTTATAGTCCGAAAATTACAGTAATTCTCTTGCTAGTAAAGTACTTTTAGGCCAACTGAATTCAGTTTATTTACACGGTGCCAATTCACAATTCGCAACCCTACATAGACACTTCAAACAGATCATACAGACACCTGGTTCAAAGTTTCTATCTTTGGAAACCCAACTAATTGCATCAAACCATTGACCTTGTCGAATTTACTCGGCCTGGATGACCATTTAGGTGACGGGGACATCTGCTTGCAGAGTGTTGTTGACTGCTTAGCAATGCATCACACCTAGAATGCTTGCAGCAAAAGTGGAGAGAAAGGCTACCTTTTCAAAGTCAGTATCCTCTTCCATAATCAGGTGTGATCTAAACAGTCTTCCTCCATGATTGGCTAGGGATTGAGAAGCAGAGGGCAGAAACATTAAGGGAACATTGAAGCATAATCCAGATATAGTTTGGATCTCAGAGAAGGTAATGCTAGACTAGCTGCACAGGTGGCTTCATCTGGGAAAGAAACCCAGCTAAGCAGATAAGCTCTGAGCCAGTTTGTAGCAAAATGCGGCTATTATGACGAGCAAAAGCAAAATAAACATTAAGTGAAAAGTGTAACAAATAATTCAAGTAAATTAAAATTGAATTGAAGTGGAGTCTGGCAGAGAGAGGAAAAGTGTTTTTTATGTCCTCCAGCAGCCCAAGCCTATAGCAGCATAACTACAAAAAAGGCTTACCCAAACCTCTCTCACCATAAACGTTTTAAATACACAATATCTGGAACCCTCCAACTTTTTCATAAGTTGCATACTACAACCAACATGACTCATGCGTAAATCACTCCTTTTCCCTTGTCCACCCTCCACATTAACCCCTTATAAACCCACCCTCTTCCTTTGTCACTTTTGATTCTCTCCTGTGTATGAGCTAATTGGTTTTAATTGTTTATTGTTGGATTCTTCCTTCATCAATTACAAAATTCCTACCATGAGGCTGAACACTGTACATGCACTATCATTTCATTTTTGATTTTTCATACAGGTTCTCTCATTATTAAATATAATGCTCTTGTCGGGATTCTTTCTATGCTTTGGTCTGACCACAAACATATGAACTGAAAAAATTTGTTTTTGAAAAACTCGTAAATATAGAAATGTTTGTCTTGTTTGGACATTTGGTGTGTTTCCTTAAATGATATACAAAATACCTTAAACCCAGCTTTAAATTTCTCCCACCTCAGTATCCAAGAATATGATTATGATGATGAATAATAATAATACTGAGTAAACATTTAAATAGAACAAGGCAATTAAAAAAAAGAAATATTTCAGGTCTTTATGGGAGTCAATGAATAAATAATTTTTTGCATTTGGGTAATATTTTCGCTTTTTAAGCAAACACTAAGCTGTGTAATCATATGTGCTGGCTGTGTGTTTATGTAGTGTATAAAATCAACTTCTGCAAAGCAGCAATAATAGTTTAAATACTGAATAATAATTCCCACAAAACAGTCAAATATCAGAAGTATGCTGCTCAAAAAACTGAGGAAAACCTTTGAAAAAACATTCAGATTTCAATAGGAAAACAGCTTCAGAGTGCACATTGAAATTGATATGGACTGGTTAACATGTTAGGAACAAAAGAGGGCACATCGTTTGAAGAAAATGAGTAACCCACAGACTGCAAGTTGCAAAGCTGAAGATTATTATCATTATTATGTACAGTATACACCTAGAAAATATCATGGGATGCTCTTCATGTGATGTGGAATGGGGTCCTGCAGTATCTACTATCAAACCCTGACCAGAGCATCATTGAACTCCTTGTCAGAGGTGCAATTATGGGGCATTGGATGAATCTAAATATGAGAGAAACTCTAGATGGTCAATCGATAGTATCGATAGTACTTTTTTTTTTTTACATTAGCCCCTTGATTTTACGTTATTACATCATGTTCTACTCACCAATATTAGTTTTGTGTCATTTGGAGCCATTCTGAAGATACTCGGGTTTGTTATATCCCAGTAACATCTTCGTATGGATAACAAGTTAAAGGCACAAACTAAACTGTTCATAATTTATTCTTTTTGGTACGCCAGCATTCATAACATATAGGCGAATCACTGTCCCCCAGACATCCTCGCCTACATTTTTTATATTTATATTTTTTTAAAACAAAGCGGAGTGTGTATGAAGCAAGCAGGTGTTCTACAAACTATAAACCCCGATTATCTATGCCATGCTACAATGTTGGATTCAGAAAAAGATGTCTAAATGTCTGAAAGGTCGGACACAGACGAGAGCGAATCGGGAGATGGAGACAGAGACCAACAAGACCTCCCTCATCCTTGGCCCTATCTCAAAGAATTTTTTGAAATAGTCCAAAAATTGAGCTTTCAATTCATTTAGTGGCATCTGGCTGTTTTTTTAAAGGTTACTTTATACTTTTATACTTTAAGTAGTTTTTGGAGCACATACTTTTTCACTTTTACTTGAGTAAAGAGGTCAAGTTGATACTTCAACTTTTACCAGAATGTTTTTAAACTGCAGTATCTATACTTCTACTTAAGTAACAAATGTGTGTCCTTTTGACACCACTGGGAAATTTTTAATTGCTACTGCTGGATTTAACAAATTACAAAAACAGTTAAACAACTATACTAATAATCTAACAATTACCACAAAACTGCTTACATTGAATAATCTAAAAAAAAAAAAAAACGATTTAAAGTTAAATACATGTAGCATTCAAATAAAAAAAAAATCGCAATTTTCTAAACCAAACCTTCCTTTGAGTATTGCTATTTGTTGTTTCCATGTGCAAACCGTTGTGTAGAGTCAAAGAGCAGCTGAAAGCACTAAGACCATAAATGGACTGTATTTGACCCTCAATTTTCTAATCCACTAAACAGCTTTGTTGTAGATGCTAGAGTAAAAAGTATCCTCCGCATGAGGATTCTGCTACCATCACACTTCACCATCTTCACAACAAAGATGGTGCATTCTGGGTAATGTGCGCAACTATCCACCTTATTTTCTTCCATATGTCCTGATGGGTTAATCCATTTTCTTTTGTTTAATTTGTCAGGGTCACAGTGGGGCTGTAGGTTGGTGCCTATCTTCTCTACCTTTTTGTCACAAGGCAAGTGCTACGAACTGCTGCCCCTTAACAGCTTAAACAGTGTGTGTTCGGTATCTGTAATGCAGATTCACTACATGTTTTTGGGATTATTATGGGTAACTTAGCCTATATAAAATAAAATCAATTACTCCCCCCCTTTTTTTTTGTTTTTTTAGAAGACTATGAAAAGTTTAGGAAAGAAACCAAAACACTTAAAAGATAGTTTTCATGGGCTAGCAAGTATGTTCCAATCCATTTAGTAGTGAATCCCATACAATAGAACATGTCTTCTCCAGAAGCTCTAGTTGTTTTGTTTAAGACGTGAAAGGTGCTTAGCAATAGTGACCAAATATTGTAACAGAACAAGTGGGTAGACTTTTTTGGGTATATTTCTGTTAAATAAAAAAAATCAACTGAACTCCATAAAAGACTGTAAACACCTTTGAAGTAGAACACACTATCAATACCATTTCAAACTCATAGCATAGAGGGCTTATATTATCTAAAACTGTGTTGAAATGACAACATAAATCACCAAACCCATTATGTTTCCTTTAGAAAGTATTACTATCGATTCTACGACTGTTTTACTTGTTTTCTTTTTTCTCCCTTGAATAAAACTCTCCACTTGTCAACTTTCACAAACTGGTGTGAGGTAGCCAATGATATATTCCACATCAGTTCAAATCAATTATCTCAGCCACACAAGTGCCCTGCATCACTCTTGTAACGTGATTGAAGTACGGTACTGGGTTTTCATTCCCACACATGCAGCATGAAACCTCTCAGGAGCAATTATGATCATTATCCACTCTTATGTTTTTGTTTTAAGCCCTTTTCAGGTACAATCTGCTAACTTGCAGTTTAATATCTGAATTTAAAGAATTGAACACATTAGGATAGCTTCAGTCATCAAAAAACACAGTATGAGTTAAAATATACCATACTCCTAAACAAATAACTACTTAATATCACATCACCCTAATATGGATAATATGGATAACTTACAGTAAGTAGTAGGCATTCAAAATTTCCTCACTTTCCTTGATGGGCCCTTGGCTGGTCCCCTACAATTATATTTTAAACATCAATGTTTGTACTAAAATATTCTTTCTGTCATGATTTGTGGACATTAAGATCTAAAGAGAAGCGTCATCTCCTGGTAAGACACTATAGTTCAGTGAAAGGGTGGAGTCTTGGAGTTGCAGGGAAGTGGGCAGCCATTCGACTGGCGTTTAACTGGGAAGTGTCATGTTTCTTTTAAGGGATCTGACCCACATGCAGGAAACCACTCAGAGAACCAGAGAAAAGGTTTATTGAGAGCGTGATGTGTGGACCCAGAGTTACTCAGAACGCTGGTGAACCAGAACTGGAAGTGAGAAGGGAAGTTCAGAGTTTAGTTCAGGTTCCGTAGGAAACTTCGACGACTTGCAAAAAAACAAAGACTGAAACGGGACTCATGTTTCCAGAAAAAGATGTCCTTCCCAGAATCCAGTCGGTGTGGGTTATTCCAGAACTTGATTGACTCGTTGGAGGGCAGACAGGTTTTACTTAGGCTAGGTTGGTTCCCTGAGGAGCAATGGAGCTGACTGCCACTTAGATTTCCAGGAGAACTTGAACGGCACATGTGGAGATTTATCCCCTGCTCAGTGTGAAGCTCAAACGATCCTTCCAGGGGGAGAAGGCCAAAACATCCAGTTTGCAGGATGACTGCCTGCCGAGAGGCAAAGACAAAAACGTTAGACTCAGAGAAACAAAAGACTCAGTTAAACTCAGCTTGGCTAGAGTACCCAAAACTGGCAAACACTCTGGCCTCGAGTTAGTGGCAGTCAGCAGCTCAAGAGTCCTCAGATAATGAGCCAACCAGCCGCAGGTGTGCGGAAGGACCAACAAGAACCTGGCGCCACCTGATTGTGGATGGAGAAAACACAAACAACACACAACCCACACAAACTGGATTCTTAACAGGAAGATCCATTTTCAATGGCTGCTACTGTATTGGTCCTTATGCATTGTTGAGAAGTATTTACTGTGTGTAACCACAAAGTGTAACTTTCATTTTGTTTAGCAAATGATCATATTTGCTCTGAAAAGCATGAGAAATTTTTTTTTTATGTTTAGTGAGGTATAAGATGATCAGCTCCCTACAAAACAACCTGGAAATCAACATAATTCCATTGTTATAAAGTAATAATATAACATTAAAGTATAAGAATAAGATATTTATTTACAAGTATTAATGTGCTGTTGACAATGTTTCTGTATTTACTATTAAAACAAAAAGCAATGAAAACATCAGAACCCACTAAATGCAAGTATCCCAACTCTTCCACAGGGTTAAAAAAAAAACCTACTTTAAAGTCTTATTTTAGGGCTGCATTTAGTGAGCGATAGATTTTTAAAGAACTGGTTTTCAGTTTAGCTAAATATATAATTTAGGGGGTTCCAACAAGTTCACACTTGTGGACATGTCCCTTCAGAAGCTTCGTTTCATGCCTGCGTCTTTAAAATGTTACAAAATCGTGACTTCTGATTTTAAAAAGTGTTAAAAATGCACCTAAAGTAAAAGGGAATTGTCTTATCACCAGTGCTTGTGATTTTACTTGCATACCAACTGATTAGCAATAAATATAAATGAAACATTGAAAAACACTCTTTTTAAACCCTCATCTTGGAAACCAAAATGTCCAAAAATGATCACTTTTGTCTCATTCTTAATGAATAACCACTGAAGAAACATTTTTTTTCTCACCTTCTGAACATAATTAACAGTACTCCTGATTGTGGGTCAGGTATGTTATTTAGGCTGGGAATGTACTTTTGTCCTCCAAAGATAGGTCATAATAACAATGTCATCTGGATCTTTCCATTCCTGACTGCATTCTCCACCTAAACCAGAAAACCTGCTCTTAAAAATAGACACCACACAATCAATAGCTGTGTTTCCTTTACAAATGTATGCACTGTTGTCGATATTGTGCAAGAAACACATGTTTTAGCAATTTATGTGTTAACATCACAATAAGAATTGACATGAGAAAAACAGACTTTGACCCAGATGGAGGACATGAACATAGACAATTATGATGATGTGATTGATCAGATTAATTAGGATAGGTATTTCTCCCCCCTCCTATCAGGGCATCACAGTAGTGGAACTGCAGAAAGGGACTCAGATGAAAACAAAGATGGTGGAGATGCAGAAGAAGACACATACAGCTTGATGGCGCAAAAAAAACATTGGTAGAACACCCTGTATTTAAAGTTTGCTAGAAATGGATTGGCCATGGTGGAGATATGCACAGGGGTGAAAGGGCTTGCAGATCTTCAGAGGGGGATCGGGAGATGACAGCTGAGGGGGAAATTAGTCTTTCAATCTGAATTTTTGCTTAATTTTCATCAGAAAAATGCATTAAAAATCATACGTAAGTTTCTTTACACTAATTTGATAAAAAATATTCTGATATTCTATCCTTCTACTACTTCCTTGTTTGCCAGATGTGCTATAATGTCTGTTTTGTCATGTCACTTGTGTGATGCTAAAAAAATGTTTGCATTACAGTTTGAAGAAATACTCTGAAGATAATACAGCCGGGAAAAAAACAAAACAAACTTCATATTCTGGACAGGCTTGTTTGTCAGATTGAAATAATGTACAATAAGAAAATAAACCACCCATAAGCAAGTTTAGGACTTTTTTACTGATCTTATGTATATTTCTAATCTTGAAAGGCTGTATTTCCATTTAATTTAATCAGGAAATAATTGTGATACCCAGAAATAAGAGCGTGAAAACACAGTTTTTGTAACTCATTTATTAAAGGTTTGCATTTATTGCTTTAGAATACTCAAAATGTTCCATAATATTATTCTTATCTTGTATGTGAAAAGTTGTTAATGGTAATTAAACTTTGTTTTACCTCAAAATTCTAAGTAGCACATATAATTTCCACAATTTCCCATGCTTTATTTTTAAGCTTTTCATATTCATCAAGCTGTTAACACATATAAACATCAAGAAATGCATTGTAATACTATTTGACAACCATTTCTGTTAATACAGCATGATAAATCTAGATTTTTGTCACCAAAACTTGATATCTTTGTGTCTTTAAAACTCAGAGGTCAGAAGGTAAATCCTGAAGGTCGCTGTCTATCATGTTTGAAGGTGAGAGCTAAAGCCTGAGAGGCGTAGCTTCCTGAGAAAGTAGACAATAGTGGACCACCACTGATACCGTTTGGACTTGTTTGTTCATGTGGGTCCAGTAGCACTGATATGTATGCCAGTCAGAGTGATGCTCCCTGTCTCTGGTGATAAGTGTTAATTGAATTTTGCCTGGCAGAGCTGAGAGGGCAGGACAAACCCAGCTGCAGAAACAAATTAAACGTGGGGGCATGCCATGTTTTCAGGAGGGGGGGGGGGACTTTTCCAATAAACTTTGTTTTATCATGGGATAAACAATGTTTCTGTGACTCTTACAGTGCTTACAAAATAAAATCTATCAATAAAATACAAAAGCAAAACAATCAGGTAAAAGCAAACTGTGAAATGCTTCATCCATTCTATTCAGTCAAAAGTCAAAAATTAAATATAAACATTGATGAACCTGAACACCGAAGGCAGGCTGAAGTAATCATTCCTGCTAGTAGAGCTAACTACTGCAGCACAACCTAGCAATGCGCTGTTTGTCCCACTTCCATCAGGAAACCAATTCATGATTATTGAATCAGACGCCAAATTTCCACTACCTGTAATGATCTCAGAATATTGGACCCAGAATTCAAGTCGAGACAGGCAGTGGGAAAGTTCAAAGCGTTTATTAAACATACAGGTGCGCGGGGCTGCTCGTCTGCTGCGGGGCGGATCTCTGCAGAGATAGGAGAATATAGGTCAGTGACTGGATGTGGAGCTGAATACAACTTGGAGCTAGTCACTGACCTGATTGAAAGTTCAGTCCGTTCGTGGAGAACACAGCCGAATCCAGGAGGGAGGTTTGACCGCAGTTGCGGCGGGCGATGCCCCAGAGTTCCTAGAGAGCGAGCGGAGCGTGCGCCAGCCGACGCTAAGCAGCAACAGAGTCCAGATGGGAAATCCAAGGCCGAAGTCAGAAGACAGTTCCAGGTTCAGAAGCCGGTAGAATCCAAGAGCAGATGCAACAAACAGAGCAGGCAGGGGCAAGGCAAAACTCAAGATCCTCAGGGCAGAAACTGGTCAAAATCAGGAAAACAGACAGACTAAAGAATGCTAGGAAACGTCTCACCAAAACACACGAATAACTCTGCGCTGATGGGAGGCAAACACACAACTTAAATAGTAGAGGAACCAGGTGAAAATGATCGGCGATAATCAGCCGCAGAACCAATTAGACAGGGGAGCAAGGAGCAAAGGAAAAAACCAAACCATCAGCGCCAAGATCATGACACTACCCTTTTAAAACCCTGCTGAGATTGGTCCGAGCATGGTAACCGAGATAACTGTATACCGGCATTAAACTGGTACTGTTTTATCAGTAGGGCTCGTCATCTCCTTACAGTCAGCCTCAATAATCATGACATTTCAGACATATATAAATATACCATCTTCCGTATCGTGCCACACGATTTCCAGTGATGATTCTGCTTAGTAGTGTGATGAACCTCAATTTCTGTCATTGTTTCCTGCGTCTATTAAACTATCGTTTGTTATATTGACTCCCCAAAAAGACGACTCTGTCAAGTAAATTAAATTGTGTGATTGGCAGATCTAATGTACAAATGATAAAAAGTTGGCCACTCTAGGCTAAAAAACAAAAGCCTAATAAAATACACACTTTCCAGTCAAGAGCCTATCCATAGACTAGACAGAACAGCCGCCAGGACTGGTGCAGGATAGACAGGGTTCAGTGTGCATGAGGTAAGATGGTACTGGATGGATGGAGCTTTTAATTGTCAGGACACCATAGTGTGCCATATATTGTAAAGTTAAACAGATGTTTTATTCTTTGTCTAAGCACTCTCCATTTCACTCCCTGTTTGACTCAATCTATTTTATTATTCACTTTACATTGACAAGCCTACATCTGAGCCATTCATTAAGTTGGCAAACTGCTTGTTCATACATTAAAGTATTATTGGAAATTTAACTTGCACTGATTTACTGCCTTCATTTCCAGCACAAATTTAAAGGTCTTAACTCAAACTTTTTCCATTAAAATGATTAACTAATGTTAAATAATACATGCAGAGAGAATCTAACAAATATAGTAATTGTTTTATAAATTTTAACTGGTCCAAAATGTTTAAATATTTACTTCTGTTTATAATACCAACAGTGCCATGAAAGGATTCTGCATCCACTTGAATGGTTAAAGTCACGTGACATGGCGCTAAGGCTTTGCCGGATGCCTGTTGCTCCATGATAGGTCTGAGAAATGGCTTCTGATAGATTCAAGCTGAAAGTTCTGGTTCTGCTGGAGGTTTGTTCCTGTTAAAAGGGAGTTTTTCCTCTCCACTATCTCTATAAGCATGCTTGCTGTGAGGGATTGCCTTAAAGTCAATGAGTTGTTGTTATCAACCGGTTTTCCTTAGATAGAAAACTCAGAATCAATTTGACTGTATGATCTGGTTGAGTTGTATCTGTAAAGTTCCTTGAGATAACATATGTTATAAAATGGCACTATATAAATAAACTGAATTGAATTGAAAGTTTTGGGGCCAAAAAATGATGATTTCTCTCTTATTTGAGTTAAAGGAAATTCTGGAAGACAAAGGCAGCAGATCATTGTTGAAGAACATTTTTTTGTTTGTTTCATTGCTGCATCATGTGGGAGTAAAACTAACAAGGTTCCAGCATGCTGTATGATATCCAGATAGCTTTTTTTTAATTAATTATCGTTGCACTTTGGATGATGATTATAACTTTTTTTTTTTTCAAAAGGAAAAGTCCTCAGAATGACCCCAGAGTGCTTTTACACAACACAGCAAGAAGGTCGAATCCAGGGCTGGCTGACGCTTATTGAAAATGTCATTGAATATTTATGTGATAGAAGAAGTGAGACACTCTCCCCCAACACACACATCCCATCCTCCCCCAACAACTGCTGGGATGAAGTCATGGCCTTTTTTAGATTGGCAAGTTGAATAAGTTCAGTCCACACACACACTACATTTTTCATTTTCAGTATAGCTTAGCAAAAACCTACAGTAAATCACACATCAGCCATGAAATGAGCAAAACACAGAAAAAGGATGGTAAACAAAATCTATTTTAGGACACGTCAATATCGCTTAAATAATAAAACGAGCATTTTCTTCTATATTTGTGTAACATTTCTGCCTTTTTTTAAATTTCTTTACTGATACCAAAGTCCTTTAGAAAAAGTGATTAAATCACTGTTGAGTGACACTATGGTTAAAGGGTAGCTAGTAATAAAACTAGGGTAAAGGGTTCTAACCTGTAGTAGGCTACATGGGTAGAGAGTTGATTTAATAAACGACAGTCAGTACTCGATATAAGTCTCAAAAATACCTTAAAAATCATCCCCCTTCTTAAATGACCATCCACCCGTACCATCCCCTGTGACATTTCATTACTGAATATGTAACATTTATTTTATATATCAACAGAAATAGCAATAATATTGCCCTTTCAACAGTTGGTGGGCTGTGGGCTTACGAGTAGTCTGAGCAAAATAAATATAATCAGAGAAGTGGCCTACCATGACTATGAAGCTGATCCCAGTGGGATATTTGTCCTCTGCATTAGTCCCTAACTCTGTAGGGGCAGTAATAGCCATGACAGTCCTGGGACTGACTGTGGTTCTACTGTAAGGTGCCTTGGCCAAGGTCAATGACCGGCGTACCTGACATGGAACAACCATACCATGCATATTGATTTAGGTAAATAGACTATGTTGGCTATGTATGGTTAAAAAAATCAAAAATACAAATTACACAACCCCCTTGTTTTTTGTTTTTTTTTCTAAACTAGACCACAGACAACAGTAGTGCCAGGATGGCAGGACTACTGGCAATGCTTGTGGGTTTGCTGTAGTTCTGCACTGTTTGAATCAAAAGGAATATTCAACTGCTCTGGCCACCATTATACAACTTTTGCAGCACTGAGGTGGTTTGGAGTCAAGGTTGAAGAATAAAAAAAAATCTTGTATGTTAAAAACATGATAAATGGCCTGTACTCATATAACGCTTTTTCAAGTCAGGAGCCTTGACCAGACTGCTTTACTCTACATTCAGTCATTCACCCATTTACTCATGATGGTAAGCAACATTGTAGCCACAGCTGCCCTGGGGCTTACTGGTAGAAGCAAGACTGCCCTCTGACCACCATGGGTAGGCAAAGTGTCTTGCCTGAAGACACAACAACACGGAAATCCAGCGCTGGGGCTTGAACCATCAACCCTTCGTTTCCAGGGCAAACTCCTACATCCGATGCCACTGCAAAGTAACAATAGACCCATGGACCCGATTTATAGAGTTTACAAACAATAACTTTTGGAGTTAATTACACTCATGTCATATACAGGAAAGGTGGATATAGGAGTTAATAATTGTTGGAGCGTTGGTATTTGTGATATTAAATTTTACATTAGTGATCTG
Organism: Cyprinodon variegatus; assembly: GCF_000732505.1. Lineage (NCBI taxonomy): Eukaryota > Metazoa > Chordata > Actinopteri > Cyprinodontiformes > Cyprinodontidae > Cyprinodon > Cyprinodon variegatus. The sequence goes on from NW_015150945.1 coordinate 419,839, forward strand.
TTGTATATGGTGGCAGCACAGTGGTTCAGTTTGTAGCATTGCTGCTGTGCAGTTTGATAAAAACCTCACGAGGAATCTTTCTGCATGAAGTTTGCATGCTCTCCCCACGTATGCATTGGTTCTACCTAGATACTCTAGCTTTATTCCACAGTCCAATAAACATGACTTTGTTTGCTGGTTATTCTGTTATTGTTATTGTTTATGTCTTGTCTTACTATGGACTGGTGACATTTCCTAGGTGTACCCTGCCTTTTACCGATAGCGTATTGGAGGTAGGCCTCATTGACCCTGATGGATAAATAATAAATAAAAATTGTGCCGGACTGGAGTCGTAACAGGAAGCCTACTCTCTACCCCTTCCACTCATTCGGCTAGCTAATCTGAATTGTTAAATTCCGTTTGGAGAGCGAGATCATCTGTGGTAGTAGCACTAGA
>NW_015150945.1:422185-424748 GCF_000732505.1 Cyprinodon variegatus
AAATTACTCTGAATTAAAAACGCTTAGCATTTATTGAACAGTATGTAATAACTTCATATTTAAAGTACTTTCTGAAGTTGGAAGTATGAATATGACCGGACCTTTCCTTTAAAAGACAAATAGGATGAGCACACATTGTAACATTAAAATGTAACATGCTTGATTTCTTTACATCAAGCACAAAAAGCAAAAAAAAAAAGAGCTGAACAATCAGTTTGACCGCTGAAAAGTTTGGCATTCAAAGAAAGGCCACATGTTGCTTTTTATGATATACCTGAGTGATACTGGACAAAGACTCTTTGCTCCCTCTCACTGTTCAAAAAAGCTCTAGAAATAGCTTTTCCATGATTTTCAGGGGTGGACATGACATTTCTGATGCCTCAGGCTGTGCTGCTGCTGATGAACCTGCTACCTGAACTTCACAAGTTCCCCCTCTGGTATAAAAAGACCAACAAGCCAAGCTGTGTTGAATAATGTTAATTGCAAAATACTGTAATGAAGCTGTAATTAAAATATGTCCTTGAGGATTGTGTGAAATAATGTGTGAAAAGGCTGAGATATGTGCTAAATGGAAAAAGAATGATGTAATGTTAAGATTTGGGACTTTGCATCTATTCTCTCAGTCTGTTCTTGTGTCGCTTGTTGCATCACTAATGATGATGTAACTGTCCTTTTCTCTTTGGCATTGATTTTACATAAGGATTTCCAAATTCTTCTGAGGCTCAAATTCTCCACCACAAAGATATACTCTTAAAAATACTTTTATAAAATTGATGTTAAGTTATGAGTTTCTTTTGTTGCGTTCCAACAAGTTGAACAGTGAATTCCATCATCTGGTTGATTTTTGGGGCATGCATTACTGTTATTTTTCAAAAAAGGGTATGAAACGACCCTTCAAATTTTCACCTGGAGTTTTAATCTCTGATTTATTAACTCTGAGTACTTAGCTGCAAAATTAACTGCATGGAAAGCATCCAGTTTGAGGCCCCAGTCCAGCCATTGCATTTGCATCATTCACCAATTTTTCTTCATTGTCTGTAGCAGCGGACATTTTTGCCGCTGCTTCTGGCTCTCATAAAGTGCACTGTTCTGTTGAAGGATGCTTTTCAACTCCCATTTCAAAGTAATTCCATTATATGTCATAGATGGAAACTTTCACTGCCCCGGAGGTCTTTCACTTAGTTTTAAGAGTCACATATAAGCTTTGGATAACTTTTTCACAGCTCCATGTCACTTTATAGGCTTTAGAAATGATGTTAAGACTGGTACAGATGATTTTTCTTAATGTAACCGTAGTCGTTAATTCATCTTCTGAAACCTCAGCCTGTTCAAAGATCTTAAGCTATAAAACATAGTATAATATGTTTTAACTTCATCATGCTCTCAAATGACTAAAAAGGCTGCTGCACACGTGTCAGGTCAGTACACACAGGTTCTCAGTCATAACAATGAATTGGCTAAACTCAGTTTCTCTCCAGATATGCAGATCTACTGGATCAACATAGGATCTACCAGAAACAGCATAATGTTGCAGGTTCAGTTTGAATAAATCATCAATAGATTAGCTATTTTATTTAAAGCATGCATGTAAACTATTCTCCAAGTGCCTTTGTTAGCATTCTAGCATGCCAATTTAATACCATAAGGTCTCTTATTTATGACCAGCATCAGTGCATCCCCCTTTTCTACACCCAAGGTTTCCTTTTTATATGCCTGTAAATTATTTTCCACTACTTGTGTGTTGACCTGTTTCTGTGCACTCATGTCAATTATTGTAATTATGAGGGTGGAACCAACCTGAGAAATTTAAGAGGACAGTGATAAGCCTAAAGGTGCTAATTACTGTTCTAAGAGGAAAACAGTGCTTTCTCAAGGGACAGGATTTCCTGAGAAGTAGCCGATCATAAACAGCGTGCTTTCCCTGTTTGACTCCATCCTCAATGTGAAAAAAATTGGCATGAGTGCATAGAAAAAGGGTCCACATGAAGTACATGAGAATCTACAGGCCCATAGAAACTTTGGAGGTCTTGTGGCATTGAATCTGCATACATAAAACATTATAAATATATTTTGAGAGCGTTTACGCATGTTTTAAATAGAACTGATCGTAAGGTGTTTGTATTTTAGCCAGGATTCTAGTTATTTACCCTGTGGAAATTTCTCAAGAGGTTGCTTTAGTATCATGCTGCTACAGATGGGTAGCAATTACTTTTACTCATTATATTATCTTGAATAACCTTTAGAAGAAAATACTTTGTGGGGCAGGTGTACTTTACGGTACCTTTTACTTCAGCAGTATTCTTGTGAGAGCATCACTGTCAAGATGTCTTTAAAGGTCTGACCCAAAGATGCAGAGAACCACTCAGAGAGCAAGTCAAAGGCTTAAAGGAATAGTACACCCAAAACATGATTAGCCTTCATTTTCTACTCACCCCCATGCTGAACAACACTCTGGAGTACTTTTTTGATATCTCAAATGCATCTGGAGATCTGGGAGGCTTCTTGCTGTCTGCTGACATTCAAATAATGGAGGTCTATGGAAGTCCTATACACTACTGTTTAT
>NW_015150945.1:424758-436961 GCF_000732505.1 Cyprinodon variegatus
ATAAACAGTAGTGTATAGGACTTCCATAGACCTCCATTATTTGAATGTCAGCAGACAGCAAGAAGCCTCCCAGATCTCCAGATGCATTTGAGATATCAAAAAAGTACTCCAGAGTGTTGTTCAGCATGGGGGTGAGTAGAAAATGAAGGCTAATCATGTTTTGGGTGTACTATTCCTTTAACAGGTTTATGGAGGAAAAGGTTGAAGGGGGGAAACTGGAACTCAAAGAACTGGTGAACAGGAACTAGGAAGTGTTTGGGGGGTTTCTTCTCTCACTTTGAATCCAGTAAGTGTGGGTTGATCCAGAGAAGAGGGGACACGTTGAAGAGTGGACAGGTAATTGGTCTTCGGACCCGGAGGAGCAATGGAGTGGACTGTCACTTGCATTTTCAGGAGAACTAGAACGGTACATGAGGAGATTTATCTTCTGCTCAGTGTGAAGCTCAAACAATCTTTTCAGGGGAAGAAGGCCCAAACATCCAGTTTGCATCCCCTGCTCAATGTGAAGCTCAAACGATCCTTCCAGGGGGAGAGGTCCCAACATCCAATTTGCAGGGTGACTTCCTGCCAAGAGGCAAAGACAAAAAAGCAAGGTTAAAGCTCAGAGAGACAAAGACTCAGACTCAGTAAAACAGAGACTCAGGTTAGACTCAGCTAATCGGAGCATGGCTAGAGTACCCAAAACTGGCAAACACTCTGGCGTCGAGGTAGTGACAGTCCACTGCTTAAGTATTCCTACAGATAATGATCCAAAGAGCCGCAGGTGTGCAGGGAGGAGCAACAATTACAGGGCGCCACCTGGTGGTGGAGGGAGAGACAGACACAAATACAGACCACACAAACTTGATTCCTGACAATCACTAATTTTATTAGAGTACATTTTCTGGTTACTCCAAACTCCACAAATAATTTGAGTTATTTGGAGATCATATAAAAATGGATTAAACAGGAGACATTGTGATAGGAAGTCGTTTATCCTTTCCTGGTATATATAGATTACCTTTTGTAAAAAAAAAGATTTTAAGAGAAGTTTAAATAGAAAAAAAGTCAGTGATTAAGATCCAATTCACAACAAGTCATTTAAAAGCACTTTACAGAGACAGACAGCTGTAGTGTGTGGTGACATTTGATATATAGTTTCATTGTATTGTTGACTCTCCCGCAATCCCTCAAATGAGCTTGCATGCAGTGACAGTGGAGAGGAAAACTTTGACAGGAGGAAACCTGCAGCAGAATGAGGCTCAGCTGGATCCACCTTCTGCCGAAGCTGCCTGGGGGTTCAAGGAGATAGAAGAAGACATGCAAAAAGGAATATGCAACACTGTTTAATTAGTACTTTCCATGTTAGAAAAATACAATGATACCAGATCGCTTTAGACTTTTTTGTAAAAAGGGAGAGAGAGCGCAAACAGCTTAAATAGCGGCTGCCCAGCAGATGTTTTGATGCAGGACGATTCCACAGCCAAACAGAACCAGGCCAGATGAAACAACTATGATAATAAAAAGCAGAGAGGACATAAAATTAAACTTACCAATTGGAAAAAATTGGAAAATAGAGATAGGATAAAGCAACATAATGAAAGGTAGTGCCTTTGTCCTCCAGCAGCCAAAGACTATAACAGCAAATCTACAGAGAAAACTCAGGAAAACCTGAGCCCCTATAAAAATAAGGACCTCAGTTTTCCAGAGCTAGTTTGTAAAATGACTAAGTAAAATTATAAAAGATTTAAAGGATCAATTAAGGATGCAGTCAAACCCAATATTTCATAGATACTACCAAACAAAAAAACAGTAACATATACCTGAAATCCTTTCTTGGTTAAAAGGCAAGGTCATCCACAACTGAGTATAGCAGTACTGGGTAGCACTGAACTGCTTTTCATCATTCTTTGACATCTGCCCTTTTCATTTTCTAAGAAGATGTAACACCATATTATCTTATCGGATAATCTGATTTTGTTTTCATGTGTCTGCAAGTAAAAATAATGAAAAGATTAAGGTCAAATATGCAATATATAATTCAAAACATTAATAACTAGCTTTATAAGATAGCAATGATAAAAGGAAAAGTTTTGCATTTAAACCTACTTTGAAAAGCAAGTGATAGCAATTTGACCTTGTAGGCTTTAACAGCCCACACATCAACTGCAATACGTTCCAAAACATTTTTTTCTGTATTTATTATCAAAGCAGAAGGAAAGAGAAACAGTCTTAAACAGAATCATTTCAATTGAAGTTGGTTAAAGACCTTTAACCTTTTTTTTATGTTATTTATTCTTTTTGTTTTTGTTGTGGGTGTTTAAGATCATCAATCGGTCCAATTGATGAATTAAGATAAGTTTTAATTTAGCAGTTTCATGGATCGTTTTAATGCTGACAACTCAGGTTTGTCTAAGGTTGACGACACAACCATTGGTCAGAGACAATTCTTCAGGATTTTCTGATCAGAAGCGTCATTTACGGCTCTATCACTGTCACCAAAATGGTATTTTTCTTTCTTTAAGGTGTCATTTCATGCCAAATATAATAGTTTGAAATGCCTTTCAGAAAGTTACAGTTTTAATCACTATAGTCCAAAGTAAACACACCCTGAACTCATGGGGATTGCTAAGATATGCTCCTTTTCACCGACTCCAGTTGGCTTTATTCCACTTCTCCAATTTTTAAACATTTCCACTATTGATTTTTAGAACCTTTACCAAATTGTTTGGCCCTGATTGCGAGTAGGTACCTTCAGAGATGAGTTAGGCTGAGGTAAGTAAATGGAGTATAGCCATGGCAAGTGGAACCAGTGGAAAAGGAGCAGTGCTTTGTGGCAAAACTGAGTTGGAGCTCTGTTGGTTTGCAGTGCTTTTATACTTGGGACAACACTACAGGTGCAATCTCTGCGCAGTCTCCTTCAACTCAATTCAGTTTATTTCTATAGTGCAGATTCACAACACACGTCATATCAAGGCACTTTAAAGTTCACCAGATCATCCAGTCAAATTGATTCGAAGTTTTCTATCTAAGGAAAACCAGTTGATTGCATCGACTCATTGACTCGAATGCAATCCCTCACACTAAGCATGCTTGTAGCGACAGTGGAGAGGAAAAACTCCCTTTTAACAGAAAGAAACCTCCAGCAGAACCAGGCTCAATGTGAGCGGCCATCTGCTGAGGCCGACTGGGGTTCAAGGAGACAGAAACAGAGATACAAAAAGCAGCTGCAAAAGGCGGCTCCACCCAGGAAACACACAGCCAGGCAGACGAGCCCTGAGCCAACTCCCATGTCAGAGGATGAAGAGAGCACATCCAGTTAGTCACAGTCAGAGAAACAGGACTACACTGGAAAACAGGCCGAACTCAAACATCTATATACAAAGGTGTTGATGGCAGCAGCACAGCTGATATTTCTCTCTCTTTCTTGTTGTTAATCATAACCACCAACCCTTAACAAGGCAAACAAAGCCCGCAGTTCTTTAATACTTGCCTTTGNTCAGCAATCCCTCACACTAAGCATGCTTGTAGCGACAGTGGAGAGGAAAAACTCCCTTTTAACAGGAAGAAACCTCCAGCAGAACCAGGCTCAATGTGAGCAGCCATCTGCTGAGGCCGACTGGGGTTCAAGGAGACAGAGGCAGAGATACAAAAAGCAACTGCAAAAGGCGGCTTCATCCAGGAAACACACAGCCAGGCAGTCGAGCCCTGAGCCAACTCCCATGCTAGAGGATGAAGAGAGCACATCCAGTTAGTCACAGTCAGAGAAACAGGACTACATTGAAAAACAGGCCAAGCTCAAGCATCTATAAACAAAGATGTTGATGGCAGCAGCACAGCTGATATTTCTCTCCCTTTCTTGTTGTTAATCATAACCACCAACCCTTAACAAGGCAATCAAAGCCCGCAGTTCTTTAATACTTGCCTTTGGTTTATCATGAAGGGGTGCCCTTCTGCAGTCGCAATGTGAAACCATTTTTAGTTCCATTTCCATCAGTGTTGGAAGTCCATATTGGAAGCTAAAGAGTTTGTCTGAAGTTTTTCTAGCTTTCTACGATCTGTTTACTTGATCCAATATATTGTTGCCAATACATTTCTGAAAGACTAATAGCAAAACAAAACAAAACAAAACAAAATTATCTCCCCCTATTTTTTGACAGTTCAGTAAGGAAATATAAACCAAAGATTAAATACCTAAACCTAATTTTATACCAGTGTTTTTTTTCCCCCTCCCCATGGGCTAACCCTAACCCCAACATCTGTGGATGAAAATCTAAACCTGAGATCAGTGGATTTTACGTAGCTGTACCTCCAGCATTCATTGTAAAAATGGTTGCACCCTGTGGCTGACCTTCTGGAGGAGTCATCAATTTTCTGTTGTAGCATTTTTGTTAAACCAGCCACTACAGGGGAATTTTAACAGTTTTTCTTTTTCATTTTATTATTATTATTGACAAAAGGTGTCTCATTCTGTCTAGAATGGCTTGCAATGGCTTTCAAAGCCCCTCTAAACAGATTAACTTAAATCTGATTTTGTGTTGCTTTTTTTATATATTCTTGCCTACTTCATGTTGTCAGACGGGTTCTGTTTCGTTGTTTATTGTATTTTGTTTCATTCTACAGTTAACGGTCATTAATAAGGATTTATAGCTTAACTTGAGCCGATGTTAATAGAGGTGCAGCCTTTTCACCATAGTTCTGTTGTCTGGTTATTGAGGCTAAATCCCAGTTAAAATAAAATCCGTTAGATCATTTACAAATGTAAACACAACAAATACTAAAAAAAAAACAGAGGAACTATGGAAAATTTGTATATAACTTATACTCTAGTGCGTAAGGTTATAGTGGTGAAAACCAAACCTTTAAATTAGCAGTAACCTTTTCTAGTGACCGTTAACTTCTACAATAGTCGTAACACAAATCTTAAAGCTAAATTAATAAGAAACACTCCGAAAAAAATCCCTGAATTAATTTGATATCATGAAACATTCTCTATTACAATCAAACTTTCTTTAAATACATCTTAATGTGTGGAAGTGTTAGGACCGGTGAGGCCTTAGTGTCAGTCTGCTCTAGGAGATAATGATCTTTAAAATGTAGAGCTATAGAGAATTTCAACCCGCTCATCTCTATTTCGTTTTCTTCCTTACACACACACACACACACCCATTCTCTCCCCAAATGCAGGGTGGGATTTTTTTTCTTTATGTAATTAAGTCTAGAGTAATTGCTTAGAGGTTCCTCTCTCACAGTCTTCTCTTCACTTTTTATTTGACAGACAAATGTAATTAAAAAAAGAGAGAGAGAGAGAGAGAGAGAGAGCCTTCCTGAGGTTTGATCGTTGTCTCCATCCTCTAATGGAGGACTTAGGCCTAGACGTCTATCACTGACAGCATGAGGGAGACATGTAGGGTGGGCAATGGAGATGGAGAGATCCATCACTGAGAGCTAGAGAGTGAAAGATAAAGGCATTAGACAGTTAAGGTGGGATGAACACAAGGAGTCTGAGAAAATCCAAAGAAATGGACAAATAAATCAAGATGGAAACACTCAGAATTGGATTATAGTTGTAAGTTGAGTCTTAACCGAAACACCCAGAGCAAGTTATGGGGAGAGGGAAAAGGAGATATTTTTGTGCATTAGAAAAAAGGAATGACTTTAAAGGCATAGAACCAATGCTGGTTGGATTCGAGGGATGAATCAGTGTGGGATGGCCGTTGGTCCAAAATGGACTGGACTGTGATTTTTCAGACATTTCAGCTCTGCTTGAAGTCCTGAGCCCAGTCATCTCCAAATTATACCCATTTTTTTGTTATCTGTCCCAAGTGATCACCTTAAACATGACAGATGATAAAGCTGAAAGTTTCTGACAGAAATACGACCTTTACCTGATCGGTCATTTCTGGTTCTCTGATGTAAAGTGGGATTTCATCTAGAGGTGTGCATGTAGACAAAAACAAACAAATAAAAACAAAACAATTTGTCAATATGCTGGTCTGTAATGAAATTTCAAAACATGCAGTGAAGCTGTTTAAGTATGCAACAGTGCAGTGTTGCCAGTTGCTCTTGGGGCACCAAACCTAGAAGTTATAGGTCTAGAATAGCTAATACATTTGCACACAGTTTTAAATGGCAGTTTGTTGCTTTAAAACTATCTGAGATTAAGGCTGTAGGAATGTTAATTTCTTTTTTTTTAAATATGTTCTGAAAAATCCGGAGATCAGCCATCTGGTGCCACAGCACCATCGTGGCTTAAGAGACACTTTTTTTTATTAAATCTGCAAGTAACCACCTTCAGCTTCTGTGTCTGCGTTTGGGTCCTGTCAAACATCCACCCAACCTGACTTTATTGATCTATACAAGATGGATGGATGGATGGATGGATGGATGGATGGATGGATGGATGGATGGATGGATGGATGGATGGATGGATGGATGGATGGATGGATGGATGGATGGATGGATGGATGGGTAGGTAGGTAGGTAGGTAGGTAGATCCTTGTTCTACCAAGATAAACACTTCAACTTAAATGCTCTTCCAACTTTTATCCGTATGTTAAAAATATTTATTATATAAACTGTTGAGGAGGTCTTGCTAAATTTGGAGAGGATCCAAGCCCTTGTCAATCATAATATCTGCACTTTTAAAACACATCAGTTGGAGGGTGCAGCAAGCAGATAACAGGGTTGAAACTGGGACAGCCAGTCTGTCTTCACTCTTACTCTCAGTGTCAACGCACACAGCGCACATACCGTGTTCTCCTTTTCATTCCCATGAGTTTGTTTTATAGAGCATATGTTTAACTGGTATAAAGAAAGCCATAAGTTTACAGCTCCCACCGCAAATACTTCAAAACTAGATTCTTACAAATACATAAAAGGTACAATCCAAGGTTATATAGAACAATAAGACATATTCTAACAGCTTAACTTCTAAAAAAGTTTTTAAAAAGTGGTTCATTTTGGGGGGAAAGTTGGCCTAGCTTCCACTGTAGGATCAGTTTGTGTTTTAATATTCATTTCAACCAACAGTTTGAGGCAATTACCTCTGCAAATGGAAACATCTAAAATGTATGATGCACCAGAATGTGCCTTGGTAATGCATTTGTGTAGCAAAGGCACATTAAAACTAAAAGACTTAACAGGGCTTTGTATTTGTCAATATTCAGGAGCCTCTTCGCCCATGTGCGCCAAAGATGCAGGATTTCTCACCTCACCTACACAGCGGTGTGACTGTGAGGTGAGAGAAAAATACAGCAGAGGTAGAGTGCAGGGTTCTAAGCAAACACTGGAGAGGCTGTAGAACGTACATGTAACACTGGGCATGCAATTTACTGAGGGATTATCATAATCCTTTGACATTTTGAAGAAAAAAAACAGCCTTGATCTAAGATATTGACCAGGTTGAATTGAGACTGTAGTCCAGACTGATTATGACTAAGGTCATTGTTAAGCTGGCTATGCTAAGGGCTGGTAAAAGCTTTGAAAGGGAAGATAACATTGAGTAAAAATGCTCTGATTTTGCAGTATTCATTTAAATTGAAAGACACAGCATCATTTGTTTGCTTTTATTTGAAATCGGAAAACATTTTTTTTTCCTACCCCAGGTCAAATATAATGAAATATTATCCCAAATTGGAACCCTTTGTTACCTTTTTTAAGTTACTGGCTTTCCTGTATTATGCCATGCCTTTATGTAACTGTTGTTTGGTTTCTCCAAAATATGAGGCTAAACAGGACATGAGTGTTTTGGGGAGTAAAAAAAAAAACAAACAAAAAAAAAACAACACAAAAACAAAGCAAATCTACGGTTGCCTCTGATTTAGGCCTTTTTGTGGTTTCAATGTCTTATATGTCTGAAAATAACCTCTATTACATCATCCTACCTGACATTTAACCATCTTTTTTTTACCTATGCATGCAGTGCATCCGTAATTCCGACTCTTACAATGTTTGTCAGAGAAAAAGGGGGTCCTGTTGTTGTAGGAACATGTCGTTTCACTTCGAAACAAAATGTGATCACAGATTTTTCAGTTGATGACAAGCCTATTGGATTGATTGACAGGTGGCATCGTTTCAAACCCCGATAGAGCAATGCTCAGTAAGCTGTCATCTCATGAGGCAGAGTCTCCCCATGGAACAGGAATTTACATATGCATCAGAAAAGAAAACATGCGATTGGAAGCTCCAGAAATATTGTAGTTGTCTTTTTTGGATTTGACCTACATCGTTTAACAAATGTAGAGATCAGGTTTATATTTAAGATTTGATTTTGGTTCCTTATTATAACATATTTTCCCTAAACCTACACTTTCTACAATTTGCGGGAAATAATCCCTAATAACACCAAACTAGTTAAGGTTTAGAGTGAAACAGATGAATGATGTTGTCTTTGTAGTATCGCAGAAGTTGAAGTTATTCATACTTTGGAAATAGAGACAAACTTTAGGGCAAGTTATGGACTTTTTTTTTTTTCATTTTTCTTTATTTAACCAGGTAAACCCCGTTGAGATCTGGATCTCATTTTCAAGGGGGACCTGGGCAGAGATCCGCAATACACTGCAACCTGGTTACAAAAATAAAACCAATTAATACATATGCACGAATATAAAACAATAAAAGCAATTTAATAGCAGTTACACTGTTTCATAGAAGCTTGTTGTCTATCTTTAAGAACCGCTCGAAATAAGTCCAATGAAATATTGTCTGAGATCTTGAGCTCAGACTGGAGCTGATTCCACGCTGTAGGAGCCAACACACTGAATGCTTTTTTTCCTTTATCAGTTCGAACACGAGGAACATGTAGAAGAATAAAGTCATTAAAACGTAAAAAATGTAAACTACTAGATCTATGCAAAAGAGAGCTTAAGTATGTTAGTATTAGTCCAAGGAGAGATTTATATCTTAGGATCATCAAATACAATCAAATCAAAATAGAGTAGCAGCAATTCTGAATGGCAGCCTACTTCCCTCCAACTCCCAGCAAAATCCCTTCCAACTTCCAGCCAATGGAGTGACCCCCTCTTGCATATTTTTTACTCTGACTCCACCCTTTCACTGAATTACAGGGTCTGATCAGGAGATGGAACTTCTCTTTAGATATAAATGTCCACAAATCATGACAGAGATAATATTTTCATACAAATATCTACCCATCAGAGTGAGGACTATTTTTCCTATTTCACCATCACAATGAGGACCAGCTGTTGTAAAGTGAGGAGATTTTTCAGGTACTTACAAGCTATTTTGCTAATGATTAGGTTTAGGGCTAAGGTGTCGATTGGCGTAGGGTTAGGGTGTGGTAATGGTTGCATTGGTAATGGTTAGGGTTGAAAGGTTGAAAATGACTGAAAATTGATGGAAGTCAATCAGAGTCAGTCAACATGCTCTTCACTATGTGTGTGCAAGTGTGTTTGTGGTAGTAAGAACAGTGTGTATTCAACTATTCTGACTGTAGACTTTTACAACTGTCGGCCCTTCAGGGTAAGTCTCTGACAGCTTTGCATATTATGAGACTAAATATTTGCCCTTTCTTCTTTGAAAAAATCAGAACAGCTGGGTTCTACACATTACTGTTTTTACTTATTAAGGGATTTCTAAAGGACAGATATATTTCCCACTTTAGATTTCATCTTGAATAAAGCTGACTCTTTCTTGCAGAAAGACATTATGTGAGCCGTTACACAAAGAGTGTGAAAAAGTCCAAAGTTTTTACTCAAGACACCGTATTTCTCCACTGTGGGACCATATAATGTGCAACACATGTTTGAAACACCTTGTAACTTCACAGTTAACAGCCATGACCTGAACCATGACTTTTGTATGTCTGCTTGACTGAGTCTTTGTTTAAACAAAGCTCCCATACGCTTCCATCCCAGCAATACAAAAGGATAGGAGCCAACTTTCTTACCAGACCATTTAGAACATTTTTATTTTGAATGATTTCTAGACTCTCAATGAGGTAACTGAAAAAAATAAGTTAGTACACCCTTCCTGTCTCAATGAGAAATAAGAATTAGCCACCAGATTCTAATAGAAAATTAAATCTTTCGAAGACGATGTACTTGTCTTCTTTTAGACCTTTTCAATTAACGTTCGATTTTGCTGGTTTTTAACACTGAAACCCAGTTGCACATCACCACTCTTTAGACTAGACTGAAAATAAAACATATTGACCATGCCCCGTATGGTGCAACACTGGTGTCTTACAAAGACAGGACAAGCTGGCATCTTATAGATGGGATTCTTTTAGTCCTATTAATAGATTGCACCCGGGTGGTTTCCAGAGCAGTGACAGGAGGGTTCTAGACCGCTTTTATCTGTCACACACAATAGCAGCACTCTGCTGGAGGGAACCATGAGTTATAACACACAGGAGATTCTTATGAAGGAGGGAAGTCAGTCCTTTTTAATGTCCCTGCTGCTCTAGCGTCCAATAAATCTTCACTGCCCTATTTGTAAGCTGAAGAATCAAGCTCAGTTAGGCGAAGCCATGAAGGAGCACTTATAGTTTGACAAGAGTTCCTCTTGTAGGCACATTATGTAACTGCTAGAGTTTCTGAAAAAGCTGCCAATCCTTTAAAAAATCTTGAATCCACTCAAACGTTTTGTGTGCTAGAAAGACTTTAACAAAGCGACATATTGGGAATGTTTTTAAATTGTTCTTTTTGTCGGCAGAACAATTTGTTGAATGCCATTCCATTATTTTTGTAATGAATTTTAGCTTTTAATCTTGTGCGTTAATTAAGAAATCAAGAAACAGAAGTGGTTCATATTCTCCTTATATTTTCACTTATAATAGCAGAAGCTAATCTTTCCATCGATGGAGGCTCAGGACGTAAAAGTTTATACAGGTTGAAGCCCTGCTCCCTCAATCATTGTGTCCTTTAGAGGACCTTCTCCACCTTATGGATATTGTTATGCAAGCAAACAGAAAAAAAAATTAAAATGATAATACTTGTAAATTGAAAAAAAAAAAAAAATGCAATCCACAGATTAAACTGTAAGAGATTTTGGGAGTAACTTTGCTGTTTTTCAGAATTAAAAAAATATTTTCTGATAAATGTTATTTTTCAAATTTTAGTTTTGAAGATTTAAGTTCATAGATTGGATTGTATTTCTAAAGGTCATCCTGGACATTATCTGGAACACACTATTGGTCAATGTGTGCATCAAGAGTGAGGGTTTATATCACTTTTAAAGGGAACATAATGTGATTTGCGAAAATCTGTAAAATATATTTAAAAAAATAAATGAAAAATCTGAAAAAAAGTTCTTGAATTTAAACAAAATCTGGGAATGAAAACGCTGTAAAAATAAAATTATATACAGAGTTTGAAAACATAAAATTTTAAAAGTTGCTCTCAAAACTTTCAAAAATTTTTTTGATTAAACATTTTTTTCAGAGTTTAATTTCTGCACTGCATTTAATCAAAATTCAATTAAAGAGAATTGTGATTTATAATATCCTTTTACAAAACATTTTTTCTACTTGCGAAAATAATAGAAACAAACATTACTCCATACGTCCTTGCCTTCTGTTGGCAGTCAGCGAGCTTGTGGTGCAGATTTATGGCAGCCTTATTCTGCCAGTGAGATCCAGGCAACTATAGCTATAGTAACGTAGCGTACCACCATCAGTGTTCCATGGTTCCATCTTGGGTCCCCTGTTATTTTTAATATATGTTAATGACCTCCCTAATGTTTTAGATAAACTTTCTAAAATCTTATTTTCAGACGATACAAGTGTGTTTTACTCCCATAAAAACCCTGAAATCTTAATAAAGGTAGTTAATGAAGAACTTGACAAGTTATCCTCTTGATTCAAGTCCAACAAATTGTCACTTAACATAAAAAAAAACAAGTTATATATTTTTTGGTTATAAGTTTGATACATTTAAATCTCCAATAAAAATTCAAATTGATAATACTTCTATTAATAATGTTAGATCTGCTCGTTTGCTCGGTGTTATTCTAGATGATTCTTTATCCTGGAAACCTCACATTAGTGACATAAGTACAAAAATAGCCAAAATGGTCGATATACTAGGAAAAATCCGGCACCTGATTAACAAAAAAGTTGCAATTATGTTATATTATGCAATGTTATATCCATATATTAATTACTGTAATGTTGCTTGGGCTAGCACCCACCCAACTAAACTTGAATCTGTTTTTCGACTTCAGAAGCGAGCTTTAAGACTAATATTTTGTGTAAATCGTAG
>NW_015150945.1:437336-440870 GCF_000732505.1 Cyprinodon variegatus
AACATTTCGTCGCCTATTTTTGCTTTGGCACCACAGCGCCACTTACAGGCCTGGCATACGTTTTGCAGCATTTTCATGCATTCGTGTGAACGATCACATTTATTTTATGTCTCCGTCTTTACGACAAACGTTCTGGAGAATATTAGCGTTTCGTGTTCGTTTTGACTTCGTGTGGACGGGGTGTTTATCGAGTGAATCAACTTCAAATAGCTTTATTCGTTTATAGCTCTATATAAAAGTTTCTTCCCCAGCACTTTGTAATATTTTTACTTTTAATAATGAATTTCACCAGTATCCAACTCGTAGTAGTTGTCTTATCAGGCCTCCTTCCTCTCGTACAACTCAAACACAGTTTAGTGTAAAATACAGAGGATCAAGGATATGGAACAGTCTTCCCACATCACTGACAAATCTTTCTAAAGAACAATTTAAACGGAAAGTAAAATTGCTGCTACTAAGTTGTCTGAACTTTCCATATGGATTTGTGGTCTAAATGACATGTTAAATTGTTTTAACAAAGAAATGCTGTTATTTTTTTTTTTTTTTTTTTTTTTACAAAATATCATATAGATGTCTGAAATGGTGAAATATATTTTTCTTTATGGAGACTGCCACTCATTAAGCCCCTTGAGGGTTTTTCGGTAGTTGTCCATCACATTTTCTTTTTTAGTGAAACATTATTCTATTTTTATGTTTTTGTTGTGAAAATAAAATAAATAAAATAAAATAAAAATAGTGTATGAAGGGGTGGGTGACTGATATATTCGTGTTAATTGCTTTGGAGCCCTTGGTAATTAAAAAGCGCTATACAAGTACAGACCTTTACAATTACTTATACAGCCTAGTCCAGAGGTGGCTACTAACTAGTTACATTTATTCATTTACATTTATTTGAGTAAAATGTTTAAAAAAATTCACATTTTCACTGCAGTCAAATCTGATTAACAGTTTCTGGATCAATGCTGCCGAGGTGGCAGTTATAACTTTGCTTATAGGCGAACACCATCAGGTTCATATTGAGCTGATTTACATTTACATCTCCCCGTACATCTGTCGGATGGTCGGATCTGTATGTTTGTCAGAACTGATGTGGTAGCAGGCGTCTGTTTCAGAATGTCCATCTGTCAGAGAGGTTAAACTGAGTGATGTCCTTTAAACTGAGACATGCTGACAGATGCAGGTTCAACTGATGGATGTTCCTGTCCTTCAGGGACTTCAAGCAAAACCACACATAGAGACATCTGTCAGAAGTTAGACTGGTGCATTGAGGCTTGAACGGTAAAAAAATAAAAAAATAACTGTCCTAAAACTGGTGGGTTTTTTTTTGTATACACTCGAGTTATAACCTGCTGAAATTTTGATTCCTTATTTTTGTTTTACAAACAAAAAAATATCAAGATTTATGGTTATATTTTCTGCAACAAGGCTATTAAAATGTTTTACTGTGGGAAAAAGAAAAAAAAAAGAATAAATATTCAGCAGGCCAGCTCTGTAGGACATGTGCACAAGTTTTAAATGTATTTTTTGTAATCCAGTGGTGACCAGGTTTCAACATTTTAATTGTCTTTAGTTCATACAAATATGATCTGTTTACCAAACAAAAGGATTCTGAGGCCATCATTACATCTGCTACAGTGAAGGTGCTCATGTTCTGCATTCAGTGGAGCTAAAATATGTTTAAAAAGGTACTCTTTCGTCTATGAATCACATAAACACAATAATGCAGTAAAAATAATGCAGTGATCAGAGGAAACCAGTGAAACAGCAGAAATACGGGAAAAGAGTTTAACAGGTCTATAGGTACCAAAAGATTCAGTCAGAACAAAAACTATTCCTGACATTGTTTAAAACTAAAATATCACTTTTCAATATGCTGGGGGTGTTTAATTTTGTTTTTGTTGTTGTTTTTAAACATAAGCCACCTTTCCCATCACACAGACTTGGAAAACTGCTTGAACCAATTAACCTTGCATGTCAGAATCTGGAAAGACTGTCACTCTAAACTGAATGTCACTGCAGTTGCAGGTTAGATACCCCATGGCAATTGCTTAACTTTTTGCAATAAAGGCCAATTGTTTTATTTTTCTTTATGCATCATATGCCAGCTATGTGTGTTTGCTGTATTGAAGAGAAAATCATTGGAAGCACAAAGAAAACAGATGCAACTCTTTTGAAAAGGTTTGAATTATAGGTTAGGAAAGAATTTTTGAATGTTTAAGAATTTGAAAAAAAAATTAACATAAAATAAACTTTGAAAAGCATGATGTGTTTTTCTAATACTACTGCCCCCTGTGGCCAAAACGCAGAACTGCAGCACTTTTCTGTTCATTCTCATAGCTGGTGTTCGTACTTAACAAGGTTTTTACTTTTTTCACCTTACCTTAAGTTACCAGAGTTGTCTGAATTAATCTGGATGCTGGTAGCTTCTGAGTATCTAATACTCCATTTTGAATATAACAGATTTTTAGCTAAATTGGACCCATTCAACATGGGCGCACTTGATGTCACATCATGTGTTAAATGCTATTTCAAAAGAGTGAAATTTGTAAAGTTCAATGAAAAAAAAGAACTAAAAGAAGAGATTTTATAATACAAAAAAAAAAAAATTTTAAGCATGAAATATAAGTAAAATATTTTGAAAAAAATCTGAGAAAACGGCTAAGCTACTTTTTAAAAAAACTTTTAAAACCTATTTTCTGGTTTGCATCTTTGTTTTCTTTTATTTCCATCCCATTTTTGGTTTGCAACAATAATAAAACAAAATTCACTTTGTATTAATATTTATTTTGATTCCTCGGTTCCACTGTGTGGTGGAGTGTTGCGTAAGCACTGTGAGCTGATCTCGGCAACCCTATGGTCGGTCAGTGCGGTTCTGCTGGTCAACCCGCAGTGTATTTCTGAAGGGCCTCTGATGTTCCTGGCTTCTCAAGAATATATTCTATTTTGCACCCTTGTTGCATCAACTGACTGTGAACATAAAGCGAAGTGGACCTTCCAGAAAGGCAGCTGATGAAGAGCAAAACAGATTCGGTTGAGTTGGGAAGTAAAAGAATACATGTGTTGACTGGGAATCACATTTACTGGACTTTTTGTCTAATAACAAACTCTGTTCACAGCAATTTTAAATATAAGTGTGATATTAAAATGACATGAAAGAATTTATTTCAACCTCCTTACCCAAAAACAAGGTAAGGTGATTAGATAAAGAAGAGGTTAGTATTAGCTTAACTTTTAGTGGTTTATTACTTTATTTAACCTCTCAGCTCTCATGTCATGTCCTCATACTGCCATAATATGGCTGCTTTCTGTCATTGCAATTGTCTTATATGGCCGTCTAGACATTAAGATTAAAAATAATGCTTTCTTACACTACTGTTGCTCATTATAGTACTTCTGGTAGGATTCAGGTTCAAGCACACAGAGGTTCTCCCTGGCAGCCCCGCAGTGTTATGGTTCTCCCCTTTTGGGACTTTGAGTTTTTAGTTTTCACTGTCTAAGGCAGGGGTTTTCAAAGTATGAAAGGGTGAGCCCCCC
>NW_015150945.1:441033-452398 GCF_000732505.1 Cyprinodon variegatus
AAAATATTTCCTCCCATTTTAATTATTTTGGGCCTTTGTATGGCAAATACGCCCTTTTTTCATTTTTCTAATTATAAGAACAACCCCAAACTCACTTTTCAACTGTTTTCTCAAACAAACGTTACATCTGAGATTCTGAGTTTAATGTTTGAGATACCAACAGTGTTTTCACATCTTAACAAAAACATTTTCATCAGGTCTTTATTAAGAGCTGTGGAAATCAGTCCCTACTGACAGCCAAAAGTGCGTAAGTGACACGTCACTCATCCTCTGTTTCAAGTCCATGTCACAGCTCAGCTCAGCCAGAGCCTCTTCCTCTCCTGCTGAAAGTCCATCTTTGAGTGTCACGGGGAAGGAAAATGGGTTTCTCACCCACTGGTTTGCCATTGTCTCCTCTCCAAAATACTCTCCAAACTGCTCGCGCATCCCCTCCAAATGCACACAGAAAGCCTGCTGTAAAAACTCCACCTTCAGCCCCGCTCTGGCCAAAACATCCTCTAAGATGGGAAACATTTCTACTGATCCCCGCTCCACATGCGCACCCCACAGTTCCAACTTGGTCCTAAATCCATATTTATTTTTTCCCTCTCACCGCGCCTCCCCTAAGGTGCTCTGGTGCCCCCCAGGGGAGGCGCGCCTCACACTTTGAAAACCGTCGGTCTAAATAATTCAGTTTTGTTTATCTTTGGTTTATTTTGCATTTTGTGTTATATTTAAGCCAGCTTTTAGTTACTCTCTGTTGCCCCCTTGTGCCTGTCTCCTTTCCCTTTGTTACCTTCTAGTCACTTCCATCCACACCTGCTCTATATCATCTAATTACCCCATTCTTTGTTCTGTCACCCATATATACTCTCCCTGTGCGGTTCTTCAGTGCTGGTTCCTTGTTGTTGTTAGTTGCTTCCTCATCTCTGACTCCCCACGTTTCCCTGATGTTGACAGGTTTTATTGGTTCTTTGTATTTTGGATTTTTCCTCAGTTACTCATTAAATCTACAAGATTCACCTTATCCTCCTGGTCTCTGCATTTTGGTCCTAAACCCATCAACTAAACTGTTAAACGCAGTGCTTATGCACCACTGTCACATCCCGTGGAAACCATTTTAACCTTCAACATTGGGTCAAAACACCACAGGGTTATATAATATGATGAAGTCCTTAAAGTTAGAAGGGCTCCATATTATGACCCTAAGTTTTTAGGGCCTGCCAAAGATTTTCTACTACCTTCTTACAAGGACAAAATTAATGCATAAAAAAACCTGAAGAAGTTTAGAGATTACTTTTATATAAAATGTTGTGGTAACAAACAAAGCAGTAACTGTCATTATTTAACTGCGCTGCTCCTAAGAGCCCCACACACACACACACTTCCACAGGCTGACACAGAGCACTTAAGCATTCCAACCAGAAAGATGTGAGGCGTTCTTCACACGCTGCCTAATTGCAGTCATGATGAGAATACCAAGAAGATTTTGTGCACGCTTACTTAGTGCATGTGAGTCTCTAGGCGTATAAATTTATTTAATTTCTCTAACATAATATAGAAATAGCACTACTTCAGCTTCACAGATAAGTGTGTTGCAAGCGCAAAGCTTATTTGAACCTTTTTTACTTTAAGGAAGCATAGAGAAGAAGGGAAAAAACTATTTGAAATGATTAAATAAAAAACACAAACCACATTACTTTTGATGAGTCAGTATGCTTAAAGAATGGATGGAAATGGAGGGTAAACTGCCAATTCATGTTTGGTAAAGTGTTCTGTTCGGTTCAAACATCACAGTGCAAGGCTGAGTTCAGTTGTGTGCTTTTCTATCCATAAGTGAATTTTATTAGAAAAGATAACAATAAAACATTCTTGAAAACCCATTCTACCTATTTCTTTCTAACAATGCTTCCATGTATTTGGTCCTTCACACTTCCCTTACATTAGCCTCAAAAACCACAACAATTAAAGTAATTTAGTTCTATTGAAAAAACTCAAACATTAACTTACTGTATGATTAAATCTCCTAAATATATCACCCAAAACAATGGGGAAAAAATTGCAGTCTGTGCCAAATAACTTTTTGATTCTTTCAAACTGTCAACTTCAGCCAATTACAGACAGATGGATGACAATATAAGACCTGTTCAACTAAAGGAAAATGTGTCTAAAGTCATGTGTAAACCTGATAACTGGTGTTTTGTCAGATCATCATACTCTGTCAGACCAGCATAACTATAGTCAATATGCTTGCACAAGAAGTCAGATTTGTGTGTGTCCCTTTAGTCGTGTACAAAAAAAACAAAACAATTTAATGTCAGATCGCTATACTCTTCAAAAAGTAAGTTATTAAATTGGTTTTTTGTACATGACTAAAGGAAAACATGGCCGTTCAGGTAGTTCAAAGTGTATTTTATTTACAAAACTAAAAGGATAAATGGGTATTGACTATGGGTATGTTGGTCTGACTGGGTATGCTCATCTGACAGAACACTGGGATTGTGGTTAGTGGGCAAATAGCTGCAATGACCGACAGAATAAAGTTAATATTTTGTGGGTGTCAAGATATTTAGACTAGCTGACACTAAAACATCAAATAATCTATATTAAGGCTAATGAATTAACTAAAGTCTAATATAGAACCAGTTAAAAGGACACGCTATGACATATCTATCAGGCCAAAGTTTTTGTGAGTACTTCTTGAGTATTTATTCTTGAGTATCTAAAAAAATCTTAGGTGTTGATGAAGATGATGTTAACCATGTTTCATGGTGACAATGCTTTCTGAAACATAGACAATGACTATGTCTGGTTGTGACAATTGAAATGATCGTTGATTTCTTTTCAAATTGTTTGTTTCATCAGAGAATGTTCTTTTATCTTATATCTGCCTGCATCATTTTTTCACGTTATGTAACGATCTGGGTTCTGTTGTTTTTCTTTAAGTTTTCAGTTTCAAGTTTAGCCAGGTTTTTCCTTGTTTTCTAGCTTTATTGATGTGTCTGGATTCATTTAAGTTGCTTAGGTTTTTCTGTCTGTCCTCTGCTGCCCCCTTGTGTTCTTTTCCCTTGGCTTCCTCATCAGCTCTAGTCACACCTGCTCCTTATCAGCTCATTAGCCCTACCTTTGTTCAGTCAGCCATAAATACACTCCCTCTGCAGTCCCTCTTTGCTGGTTCCTTGTCTTATTTCATCCTACCCTGGCTCCTCATGACTTTTTCCCCTGATGGTTAGTGTTCAATTCTTATGTTGTTTTTTTTTGGATTTCTGTTTTGATTTACATTTTTAAGTTGGATTTTTGGATTCCTGTTTTTGCTGCCTGATTTTTCATTAAACCTTCCAAGATCTCACCCCTGCCTCTCAGCTTCTGCTTTTGGGTCCAAACAAAAACCTTAAAACCAAATCTTGACACGTTATACTTTTGCACCCATTATCAAATGCGCTCACTTTTAGGAGATAACTCACACCAGCTAATTACACCTGCAGTCATTTGTTCATACAAGAAATTATATGCCTCTTGTTTTGAATCTTACTAAATATGTCTCATAAAGTAATAAGTTGCTGGTGAACAAATACAAAAATGGTTTCTATCCATTTTCCAACAATGTTTTTGGAGTCATTGCTTGACTAAAATATTTTTGCTTTATGACATAATTATATTTCTAATTATTTCTAAAAGATATTTGTGTTGCAGTCTGAACTAATTAGTGTAGCAAAGGTCTGAGTGTTGCTTGGTGAATGAGACTTTTCATGCGGAAGCATATGAAGGTTTTAATTTAACTAGAAAACTACCAGTTCAGCCAAAGTACATGGATCATGTCCAATGATTAAAAACATACTTCATATTTCCATACCTCCTCTAGGAATTCTGTATCATTTAAATAAAAAATATTTAAATATATGACTGAGTATATTCTGATACTTGACCACAAAAAGTTATAAACATCACTAGGATCATAATTTACAGCAACAAACCCTTACTGGACAGCTTTCCACTGCTTTTATACGACGTATAAATGGTTCTGGATCATTAATTTCTATCGATCTCTGCTATTGGTCACTTTAAATGGGTCATAACGATGATTGGTGCTTTGGGAGGTCCTTGTCTGCCCTGTGTTTAATGCTTTCACTTTATGAGCTCTAAAACTCTAAATAGATAATCAATCCAAGGTCGACCGCCTCTTAAGATGTAAAAAAAAAAAAAGTTTTTGAACTTTAAAATGGCCCGCAGTAAATGTTCATGTGTAGTCACAAAATGCATTTGTGTTCATCGCTTGTCCATTTAAGCAGGGGAAGTAGTATCTGTTTTTATTAAAAAGGAAAAAAATCTGCTGTCTTTCAGGTTGTCATGGTTGGCTCGTCCATAAATGAACGAGATCAGATGCTATTCATCAGCACAGACGAAGGCTCTTCCTTCCAACGACAGGCAGTCGCCTTCACACCAGAGACGATCATCTTCCACCCAAAGGAAGAAGACAAACTGCTGGCATACTGCAAGGACGGGAGGGTGCGTATTACAGCCCTGCAGGGGAGATCGAAAAAGGAGAAGGGAATATAAAATACACAAAATTTGTCCTGCTTGAATTTCTGCACAATACCAAGCCTTATATCATGATTTTCAAGACCCTTTTTGCAGTGATATATCTCCTTTGAATCTTTCAGCTGAGCATTTGTGACATGGCTGTTTTGTTCACAGCAAAGTGGGAATCCTGCTAGAACAGTGTGAAGAGACAAGAAATATGAGCAGCGGGCAGTCTGGCATGCTGCTAATTTTATAACATTTGGCCTGATTATGTAAACTGCTCGCTTGGTACATGAACTGAAAGTGAACAGTACACATTTGATTAACCACAATGCCCCAATATTCTTAGAAGCATTTTTTCTAACTATTAATTGGTTAAGAGAATAAAAGAATAAAGGGTCTCAGAATCCAGAAGAACACGTGGTGTTTTAACCCGATCTCTCTTCCTCACTCTTCAGCATCTCATTAGAGTGAAATTGTCAGTTAAAATGCAAGCGTTAAAGCAGGCTACTTAATGGTGACAGATATAGGGCACGGAGGGATCCTCAGGTGCTGATTAATGAATGTGCAGGCGCACTTCCACGGCACATAATAATGTGGCTTCTTAGCTCTAAAAGTCTTCAAATGCAGTTTTAGTTTTATGCTATTTGTAGCTGGGAGGCATAGCAATCGTTCAATGACTGCTACGCAGGGGCGGCTCTCCTAGATGAGACCCGTCTTTATTAAAGGTTCTGTATCTCTTTCTGATCTAAAGCTAAACCTTGTGTTATCATATCAGAGGCTGACATATAAAGTTTGTCACTTTCAATTTCTTTGAGATAATTAAAAAAAGGGAAGTCATCATCATGTCTTCATTGGCAGCAAAGTGAAACCAAAGTGGAATTCCTTGCCGGTTCTGAAGCTAATTTGATCTGGACATAATGTATAAACCTTTCTAACCTTTATTACAACCTTGATTATTTTAGTGAAAGTAGAAGTATTGTTAGAAACCATAACCTAAACTTCAAATGACGGAATTGAGCAAAATTCCGTGTCTTCTTTACAATTGAGCTGATGAATAATTATATACCAAAATGTCCATCGGTGTAAAAAATCTTAATTCATTTCAATGGTCTACTTTGTTTGTAGCACTGTTGCCTTGCAGAAAGAAGGTTCTGAGTTTAATTTCTGGCCCTGGATCTTTCTGCATGAAGTTTGCATGTTCTCCCTGAGCATGTGTGGGGACTGTGGGTACTCCGTCTTCCTCTCACAGTCCAAAAACACGATTGTTAGGGCCTTGTCACACCTTGCCAATTTAGCCAGCATATGACTGACCCCTTGAATCTCCTAAAATGCTGGCATACGCTGAACTTTCTATGGTTTTTTTTTTTTTTTTTTTTTCTTTCAATTTTGGGTGTGTACATAGAGTAATCATAATGAGTACAGAACTTATGTCCAACGACAGCCTAACTTATGGATAACGCACAACACCGTAATGCCCATGAAATGTCACAAGTCAGTATCCTGAGGAGAGCAGTGTTGGACCTGGAGGCGCCTGGTCTGCATAAAAAGCAGATTCAGCGTCATGTCTGCTGGGAGGTTTGTTGGTGGTGGGCTTGAACACAGGGAGGATCCATCACACTCACCCTCTGGCTCACCTTATGATGGGGATGAAGTCTGGAGGAGAACTTACAGTTTCCTCCTGTGAACCCCTTTTATACCAAAACGCCATTATACAGTAGCTGGAAGTTAGAAACACATTCTGCGCTCGTCTGGAACACGTCAAATACGTTGATATGTGTTGCAGATAAGTTCTTAATAAGTTACGCATAAGTTATGCACAAGTTACTCATAGGTTTTGCATAAGTTAGATGCCACGACTTATAAATAACTTACACTTAGTGTGTGTCAACGATCAGATAACTTACCTGTTACTTATGGCCCACATAGGAGCATATTCTGGCATACGGCGGGAAATTTTGAGCATGCTAAAAATTTCTCGACATACTCGCCATATGTCGGCGTGCTTTAGCACACTTCATCGTGCTCATAACTTACCAATAACTTATCCAACGTATGCCAACCTTTTGTGCCACATTCTTCGTACATCTGGCTTAAGCTGTGTCATGATTTTGTCAAGTGCTCTGACCCACATGCAGAGAACCAACACAGTGAGACCAGGGAAATGTTTAATAGGTTTATTGAGAAGGATGAGATGAGTCCAGTGTAGCTCTGAACACTGCTCAACCAGAACTGGAAAGTGAGGGGAAGACACTGCGGTTAGTTCAGGCTCAGTGTGAAATTTGATTCTTGAACTTGAAGAGGAGAAATAGGTAACTGACTCACGTTTCCAGAAAATGGTGTATCCTATTGAATCCAGTCTGTTTGGGATGTTCCAGTGTTTGTCTTGATCGATGAAGGGCGGACAGGGTTTACCCAGAATGTGATTGTACGTTGGTGAACAGAGAAGCTGACTGCCACTCAGATTTCCTGCGGTACTTACACGGGTTGTTGTGGAGATGAATCCCCTGCTCAGAGAGAAGTCCCAAACGATCCTTGGGTAAAAGGGTTGATCAGAACCACAAACTTGAATCCGCAGCTCAGTTTGATTCTCAGAAGATCCTTCCAGGGGAGAGAAGGTCCGAACCATCCAGTTTGCAGGATGACTTCCTGCCAAGAGGCAAAGAAAAAACACCGAGGTTAAAACTCAGGTTGACAAAAACTCAGTTTGGCTCAGCAAAACTCAGCTTGGCTAGAGTACCCAAACCTGGCAAACAGTCTGGCGTCGAGGTAGTGGCAGTCAGCAGCTTAAGAGCACTCTGTTAATGAGGTAACCTTCCGCAGTTGTGTTATGAGGCCAACCAGAACCAGGCGCCGCCTGGTGAAGGAGGGAAGACAAACACAAAAACAAACCACACAGACTGGAATCCTAAAAAGGTGTCTTAATCGTCAAGGTGTGACAGGGGCTTTAGGTTAATTGGCATCTTTAAAATGTTTCTAGGCGTGTCTGTGTGTGCATGGTTGTATGTTTCTATTTGTCTCTATGTTGCCCTGCAATGGATTTATGTGATGGATGGATGGATGTAACGGACTTCTTATTTGTATCAGTATACTGGAATTAAATCTTGTAATACCATACAGCTCTGCAAGGATGGAACAGTGTTCACCGCTGACCTCTCTCCAGGTAACTGGTGAAGCTAAGACAATCAGGGCAGGTCATTAAGGCGGGCTAATCCTTTGGTGCCTCCAAGTGATACACAGACCGTTTAGCATGTCAGTGTTCCCCACTGAATACCCCATATGGGCAGTTTAACATTTTGCCATTGCCCATATACCACACTTAGAGTATTTATCTACTACAACGGTAGCCTTTTTTCTTCTTACTGGTGAAATCTTCTGTTAGCTTCGTTTTCAGATTTAGCTCTCACATTTATGGCTATAATTAAGTTGAAATATCCAGAAAAAAAGGGTTCCAGGCAGTCAGCAGATGGATATGGAACATCCAATCCAAATATTCTTGTTAGAAGTATGTCTATAGTTACAACTCCTTTTAGAAGGGGGTAAAGCCCACTTTCAGGTGGTAATAAGGAAAAGGTGGAAAAATGGTGTTTGTATTTTGTTAGCGTATGATAAATATAACAAGATGTGTGATCAAGTCTTTCATTCTTTCTGTTATTTACAGGTATGGAGGATAGTATGAAATCAATAGAATTTCATCAAAGCAGCAATCAATGATTCAACCAACCTGCATATTTTTACCAATGTGTTGTCCAGAGAATAGTTCAAAAAGACTGAAGCTCATGCACACACACACACACACACACACACACACACACACAGACCTCATCTTTTATGATTAATAATTAATTGAGTTTAATCTCGACTTGGTGGACCATGAAATTCTGACCCTTGATTTGTCGATTTTTTTGTTTTCTTTTTCTTTTCATTCTAACCCAGACTCCCAATTTAACCTCAATTATGAGCCATAGAGTTGGTAATAAGTGCAGGTTATGGTGGTGATTAAAGGTAAAGGCATTAAGTGTTTATTTTTTCTGTCTAAATGTGATCTCCTCTCCTCTTTTTTGTGTCTGTCCAGCTCTTTGCTTCCACCGATCTGGGCCACAAATGGACCTTGCTTCAAGAGAGGGTGACCAAGGACAAAATCTTCTGGTCAGTAAAACATTATACTCGCTATAAAATGCGTTCTCTGTAGGGTAAATGGCCTGTGCTTATATAGGGCTATATATTTCAGGGTGTTAAGAATCAGGCTATTTTATATACTTAATCTGGTCTTTAGTTTTTAAAGCGATTTCAATAAAACCTTAAATCTTTAAAAAACCTACAATAAATTCAATGCTGTCCTTATGTTTTAAAAAACAGGTTAAGAAAAAGAAACTCTACGGCTTTAGTTAAGAGGCAAGGTAGCCTCGTTCATTGGCTGATATTCAAAAGTGTGAGTTTTGCTGTAAAGCATAGAGGCTGGTGGTTTTCTCCTCTGGACCGTCCAGGTGTACGTCAACCTAAAACCAAGAAGGAAATCAAACCACTGGAAACTTCATCACAGAAATAACTATGGCTGCCAGTCAGCCTACAAAGCCCTGAAGCATTTTTCCTACCACTTTGAAATCCACAATGCTGCATTTTTCACAGGAGTAAAATACATTCTTCTCAGGTATGGATGTTGCTGATATTTCACCCAAAGGTCCAATCCATACTTTATGCTCAGATAAATAACAAACAAAACCTAGGACTCCACTGCAGCCTCAAGCCAACATGTTAAACATTAGAAAGACAGAAAAAAAAGTCACTTTTGGACTGGATGCAAGTTTCCTATTTCTAGAGGATATTCCTGGTCCCTCTGCCAACATCTACATGCTGTCTAGATTTTTCTGACTGCTCTGAATGTGCATACAATGGCACTACCGTTTAAACAGCGCTGCATACCATATGTCAGTCATAGAAAGCTTTAAGTCTGATCACATGCAGAGGAAGGAAAGTGAAAATGATGATTTTAACAGAGAAACAGAAAATCTGCTTTTCCTTTTTGGATAAAATTAACTCTTTGGGAGTCAACAAACAGAAAACATTGTTCTTCTTATAGTGGAAATCTATTTATGAATTTCTTTACTGAATCATTTCAGAAAAAAAAATCTGGAAAACAGTCATTCTGACATTCTTCAATTTTTAATGTAGGCAGCTACTACATGCCATCATCAATTCCTTTCTTTTTGGAGCTGTGCACACTTTGACAATACTGTTTTGAGCTTTGAGTGGAATGCAGGGTTCAACTACAACTTTTGGCCTTAAAACCTAAAGTCAGTTTTACAATTATCCGGAGAATTGTATTTAAATAAACTGCAAGACTGTTTTAGCAACACATTTTGGTGAGAAGAGACTGAAATACTAATGTTTGGCCATTAAAAAAACTATGTTTATCAGCAACTCATTGCAACTTTCAAGCATGTAAGCTTGTTTTATAGCTAGATAGCTAGCCTCAAAGTACATATGAGATCCAGTTGTTTATGAAATATTTTTTTGTTTTTTGACCACATGATTGCTTCATACTTACCACAATTACCACTTATATATATATATATATATATATATATATATATATATATATATATATATATATATATATATATATATACTTTACATATGCTCTTAGGCTAAAGGTTTTGAGTCATTGTCTGTATCATTATATTTAGGCCTCCTGAATCACTTTAGGACCATCGCTTTTTAAAATCTGCACGGTACAAGCTTTTTCAGTGTGCTTTTGATCATTTGAAAACAATATCCTTTACAGAAATAAAGCTTTGAGTGTTGTACTCGAAAATGCGTCATTCTTCGTGGCGCTGCTGCATTTGCAACAATAAGACAGATTTGCAAAATATTCAGTTACAACATAATAGAAGGAATCAAAAGAAGTGAAATGTTACTTTGATCAAACAGGCCATTGTTTTACACAATCTAAAACCACAAAAACACAGTTTTATTTGTAAAGACTTGTTTCATATTGAAAACAATTAAAACTGAACAACTGAAGCAGTCCTTGTTGTTAGCCTCCTTTATCCCCTAATTGATCATAAAGTGTATTTAAAGCGAAAGTAACAATGTTTTCATTCTCCGTCTATTCAGCCAATGAAAACGAACTGATGGAATCTGCAAGATTTAATCAAATCTATTTTTGATTTGAAAACTCACAGAAAGGCTTCTGATGTGAGCAATGGTCGAGTTGTAAAAAAATAAGAATGGGGACGGTGGAATTTTTTTTTTTTTTTTTAGAAGCCTAATTAATCTAATCTATTAACATAAAGCAATATGCATCTTATGGTTGTTACATGTCAGGTACACCAGTCATTGGCCTTGACCAAGGTACATTACAGTAGAACTGCAGTCTGTCCCTGGACTGGCATGGCTATCACTGCCCCTACAGAGTTGGCGACTAATTTCCCACTGGAATCAGCTTCATAGTCATAGTAGGCCACTTCTTTGATTTTACTTTGATAAATCTTTGGGCAATTGATCTCTTAAGATTTGGAACAAAACCTCACAAAACATTGCCGATGAATATCTAAATCCTTTCAAGTCAAGTATTTTTTTAAATTCAAATTCAATTTATCAATTTGAAACAGCTGAAACAATTTTCAAAATGTGAACGAACTGCTTATAGATTTGAAATACATTCAAATTAACCTGAAAAATAAATAAGTTTATAAAAAATCTAATAATTTTACTCACCTTTCAAATATTCATTTAGAGTTTTTATGTTATAAAATATGATGTTTATCAGAAAATCAAAATTGCTTGACATTTACATCACATTTGGCAGTTCTTTCAAGATAATAATCTTAACAGGTGTCTTATATTGCTTAATTAAAATGCA
>NW_015150945.1:452613-454963 GCF_000732505.1 Cyprinodon variegatus
AAACTAGTTTACCTAGTTTTGCATGCTATCATTATGTCCAGAAATGAGGACTTCTACATATTTGGTGACACAATGGTGAGCTTATAAAAGGTGATGTCCTCTGACTTTTGACTTCACTCAGGTGTTAGTTCTTGCCTTCTTAAAAGTCCATCAAATAGCGCTGTCTTTGCCGCTTGGCCGTGATGATGTTCAGAACATTGTAACCCGCTCCGCTGGTTGCGCCACTGAGGTCAAAAAGGAAATCGCATGGGCCCTGTGGGCCACCGTAATTTGGTCAGGCTACTCTGAAACGCACAGCCTGCCAAATGTTGAGAGGGCAATATTATTGCCATTAATGTTAATATATAGTAGAAATGTACACATTCAACAATAAAATGTCCCAGGGCATCGTATGGAAGGATGGGTATTTAAGAAGGGGGATGATTTTTTAAGATTTTTTTTAAGAAGGGGGATGCTATTCCCCCTCAACTCGAGTACTAGATGTGAGACTAAATTTTTCCTTTTATTTTAAAACAATAAAGCAAACTTGAAGTTTTGGAAGTTTCAACCTTCCCTTAAGGTAAATCTTTGTTTGCTCAGGTATGCCCTTAGGGCGGTTCACAAGAAAGCTTTGAAGTGCTCCTATTTATTTATGATTCAGCTTATTTACTTCTTATATAATCTACTGGGATTAAAGTATCTTTTTAATTGCCTGTTTATATTTAAAGTCAGGATAGATATTTTCTGTTAGATGATAAGTCTTGGTATAGCCATCTTCAGACTGTGGATTAGAAACTAGATGGTGCATAACAGGGTTGAAGTAGCAAAAAGCAAAAATTTAACTGTCTTTTGGGTCTTATTGAAAGGAATAACACTATTTAAACCTGTATTCTAAGATTCCAAAAACAAGGGCAGCAAAATAACACATATATTTTTTTCTATTACGTGCAATAAGTAGGCTTGTTGTTTGTGACCAAAAAAACTACTGTGCCAATGTAGAGACGTGCAAACTGACTGGTGCTGGCCCTTTAAAATGTGCAGATTGCATGTTAAACATACAGATAAAAGTTGTTGTCAAAGAAAGATGAGGTTCTAAGCCATTTAGTAGTAGATAGTATTGATGACAATCAAAACATATACATTACATTAAAAAAATACCTATAATTGAGGTAAAAACATAATATTATCAAACATCGCTATATTTTACTTTAAACTATTTATATTGTAAATACCAATATTGTAACATTTCATTGGGCAATATTCTTATTAATAAAAAATTTGGCCAAATTAATATTATTTAAAAAAATTGCAATACATCGTCTTTGTTGTGTATCGGATATTGGAATGAACCATATTGCGACACATTTTATAATGCATATACCTCAGAATTCTTGCAAATTCACTCCCCTCCTTATAAGACAAAATACTATAGATAGAACACTTTACATCTTCATATCTCTCAGTGCTGCAAACAAATGTAAAAGACTAAATTATGAAAATAAGTATAGATAATCAAATGGGAAAGGTGTCTTTATCTGTATATCTGTGCTTCATGCTTATGTTAAAGGTATAGTGGAGGATGTTCTTTTTCCAGGTGGATCATCAAAATAAGTGGTTCTCCTAATTTTCATCATTATGCTCTAAATTTGTACCTGAAAGTTCCTTAAGCAAATATGTTTTTCTGTCATATAGCATGGTCTTTGACCGCATTCTAAAATTTGCATAATGCTTCAGTTAGATATTAAGAATTTTTTTTTTATTAAGTCAGTGTTGAAACAGGACCAATCTTGCTATAAAATGTATAATATAATCTATAAATGTATAATAATGTCTTACCTTTTCCCCAAAATTGTGCTACAGCACTTTATTGGCAGTTCTTTCTTCTTTGTATCCTCCTCCTCTCTATTACCCTTGACTGACTCTCTTTCTCCATTTTACAAATTATATGGGGAGGGGGCTCAACCTGTGGAATATGTCTTTGACTGACAGCCTTAGAGATAGTAGCCCATTTACACTACCCTTTTGAAACCATTCCAAGATCGGTCCAAGCATGGTAACCAAGATAACTGTTCTTTCTAAATGTCATGCACAACTAAACCAAACCGTGCCAACATGGCACAAGTTCATCAGTAGGGCTCGGCATGGTTCAGTTCTGGCTCGGTTCTTAGATAACAAAGAGCGCATGAGCAGACCGCTTCATTTACTTACAGTCAGACTCTGTAATCATGAACTTTCAGATATTCATAAAAATGCTAGCTTTCCCACCCTTCCACATCCAGAGATGATTCTGCTTAGCAGTGTGATGTACCTCAACGTCCGTTGTTGTTTCCTGGGTTTGTAAGCCTCGATTAGACTATTGTTTGTCGTATCC
>NW_015150945.1:456145-458930 GCF_000732505.1 Cyprinodon variegatus
GTTTAAAAAGGAATTGTAGGGTAATAGCCAAGGATCCATTATGGACAGTGGGGGAATTTTGAATGGCTACTACTGTAGGGGCAATCTGCAGAGGGCTTTCTTTTGCAGTTATCTTCCAACCACTCGTGTTTTTATATAGGGAGGGGCTTCCGTTCAGAACTTATGAGAATTACTTAGCAATCCATCAATCAAGTGAAAGACTACAGTGTGAATGATTTTGATGAAGGATTAGCAATATCTCTGCATAATGACCCTACTATAAACATAAATAAATAAATAAATAAATAAAAGCTGTCATATATGGATGCTCTGTATACTGAACGCACCTCTTTCTTTCTTTGGCATTCCGTAAAAGTTTAAGAAACAATCCACTGGACTTTGAGCTTTCTCAATTCAAATGTCCGCGGATCCAGACATTTGAATTGAAAACACTTCCTGGAGAGGTAGCGAAACATCTTCAAATCTTGG
Organism: Cyprinodon variegatus; assembly: GCF_000732505.1. Classification (NCBI taxonomy): domain Eukaryota; kingdom Metazoa; phylum Chordata; class Actinopteri; order Cyprinodontiformes; family Cyprinodontidae; genus Cyprinodon; species Cyprinodon variegatus. The sequence continues at coordinate 456,614 of NW_015150945.1, forward strand.
AAACCAAGTCCAGTGGGTTGTTTTTTAAACTTTTACAGAATGACTATGACCTGGATGACTGGGAATCTTCATCAGCACACTTCCTTTGGCACATTCTTCTCCTTTGACTATTTGAGCTGATGTAATGAGTAAATTTCTCCCCTATTAGATCGATAACGTCAATCAATCAATCAATTAAAAAAATAATTACAATCTCAAAAGGTTTTGATTATATTTAGTAATTCTGGGGCCTCTGCCCCTAAAAATGATGGTGGAAGATAAGAAGAGTCATGGATACAGTAATACAGTACGGTATCTCCTTTTTGACAGCTAACAAAGTAATGTAAGCATGAATAGAAAATTGTAAATGTCCACCTCTATATTCATTATTCATGTTAAGCCCTGCAAGCTATACTCCCCATCTGTGAATCAGCTTGAGTTAGGCAGACCCAGAATGAAAAAATATGGAGAGCATGAACAAAATCTATTTTTAAGTAAATACCCTAAACTCCTCTGTTGAATAATACTTACACCTCCCTAAAAGCCGAACCTCTTGAGAAGAGTGCTGTGGAATCTGTCAGGCTGAACAGGGACTGCCTGTGTTAGCCGAGTATGAAGAGACGAGGACGTCTGTGTGGGCCAGCTGCCCAGACATGGAAGCTCTTCCTGGTACTAGACACTGCCACATGGTCATCCTTCCCTTCACTTTTCATCCCTTTCCTTCAGTGCAAAGATAGATGCAGAGTCAAAGGGGCTGGAGCAACCAGGCATGCAAAACCGTTCTGTTCAGTCCTCTAGTCATCACAAGGTTAAAGGAGGAGCGTAAACAAAGAACAGAGAATGGGGGTGATTGTCTGCGGTATGAGGAGCTGTGGCCTTTTTCACACCCTGGACCACTCGATGACAGGGGGGGAACAGGACTCCAGAGAAACTAAGATGATCGATTGATGGATGAGCCATGTATGCTGCGGGGGCTTACATGGAGAATAGCTATGCATGTGTGTCATTAGGGGGATTGTTGTGCAGGGAAGCATGATTGTGCCATATTCATGCGTAGATACATGGAAGCATGCTAACCAAGCACACACAGACACACACACATTTCCCGGAGGTTTAGATGTACGACAAACACTAACACTCAGTTTATTAAAAAAACAAAACAAAACAACACGTCAAAAATAATGTTTACCCGTTCCCTGTTTTTCCTCTTACAGTTTTCCCTGGGATGATACTTCAGTTGCTTTGGGAAAATAAAAAATTTGTGTATACTCATTACTGACTATGAGTGCATTTGCAGTTGTGAAATGATAGCATAAAGGCATGCAGAAGTGCACGAGCCACTAGCTGGAATTGAACACTTAGCCCACTGTAATAGTTTCTTAATGAGTTCCTCGCCATATGCTGCTTTGATTAAATGTCTGGGCCTTTCAATAAATTAGCCACTCCATTTGTTAGAGCGGACAGCTCTCGAGTAAAAGACAATGCATGGAGGGGGGAAGGTACAGTGCCAATAAAGAGGGCTGACTCCTTGACGCTCCCTGGAGCTAAAGTCATCACTCTTATTGTTCTGTCCTTTGCCTTTATTCTTCTGAGAAACAGGGATGTCACACAATATAAGATGATACTGTTAAAGGATCTTTTTCCTCAATGGAGGTCGACCAGGAACAAAATGGAATATTTCTTAAAAGAAAAGAAAAAAAAAGTTGCACAATTTTAACTTGTATCGATTCGACACCCAAGTGACTGTGTTGATAAAAGTAAGATCTTCATTTTCAAATCATGGTCAAACTGTTTACACTGGAGACATACAGAATAAATAGACATAGAATAAATAGAACAAAATCTTTCCCTTGCTGGGTGGTACATTGTTCCCTGGTGACCATCATTAGCAGGTCCTACATGGGAGAATATTAGTTTTATATATAGGATCTGGAGAGGGTCCAGGATGTTCAAGGAATTTCTCTCTCTGGAAGCATCCAGAAGGACATCGTCTTAAAGTCCATTCACCAGTCCTCACTATTGTCTAACGAACTTTCCATATTTGATTAATTATAGGAAAAGTCTGGAAAGCAGAATAATCAATGGATCATTATCTATACCTAAAAGGAATATGTCCGTAAGGATAGAATAAATTTAGCATTAATCGGTAAAATTGCGATAACTGAGCCTGGGAGCAGCCATTTTTGACCCAAATATAGTAACCCCTCCCTCCTGCCATCTTCCAGCAGTGACGTCACGGTGCGGTAAGCCTAGCGCCATTCTCCCCGCTTTACAAGCAAAATCAATGGGAACTACTACTGCAAAAATGATCTGAAAATGAGTAAAAAAGTCTAAAAGT
>NW_015150945.1:459431-460790 GCF_000732505.1 Cyprinodon variegatus
ATTTTAAGTACTTTCAGAAGTTTGAATTCTGAATATGACCAAACTGTTCCTTTAACAATGGTTGAATATTGAAGATGAGTTATAGAGAAAGGGTTTTATGCTACAAACAGATAGTTAGAACAGGCTATCTGTCCGTCTCGCCCTCTTGGTTTGCGGGAAAGGCCTAGGACAACAGACCAACAGGGAGAAGCTTCCTTCTTTACTCAGAGATTAATTCATCTCATTGCCCTGAGGCAAAACACCGCCAATTTGCATATCACTGAAAATGTTAAGTTTCCTACCATTGCAGCTATTTGAGATTTAAACATCCATAGTTATGCATCTAAGAGTAAAATGAGAACTGTTCATAGAAATGTTGGAATTGTTCATCTGAACTCTAAACCTTGCATGTTGGTCCATGTAGAAATGAGTATATACATGTCTTTTGGGGATTGTTGTCAGATGCCAGCTTGTCCCCTCTTTTAGCAGAATAAACGACTTTTTATTTCTGATGCAGCTGCTGGTTGACATTCAACAGTGGGTGAGCTCTGCAACAGGTGCTAACCTCGCTGTGTCTGTCTGCAAGGATTATCTCCCTCGGCCATTTGGAGGCAGGAGCAGATATATTTCCATGGAGAAGCTGTCAGATCTTATGGTGTTTGGAAAAAAGATGTATCAAATCCTTTCTCTTTTTGACACACCCCCTTTTATTTTCCTGCTGTTTGCAGCATCTGTGTTTTATTTAGCCGATTTTAAGTAAAACCTGCTGTTTTACTGTTTATGTTGTTCTCATTTATCATCACCTATAATCAAAGCTGGCAAAACATGCACCAATGGGGAAGCCCATCATGTGTATTGAACTATGTTAGCCAAATTCACACACACACACACACACGCACGGATTATTTTTTTTCTTTACCAAAGCAGTAACCAGTGTTTCCTTCCTTTTTCTCTGTGTTTTTTGCAGGTTACCTTTACGTTACCTGTCTCATCCAGAATTGTTCAGACAAGATGGTGACTGCCCAGTTTCTGGGGAAAATTGATCACAATTCGCTGCTGGTGCAAGATGACTACATATTTGTTAAGGTATTTATCCCCCCAAAAATCTATGGGTTCAGACATAGGCTACGTTCACACTGCAGGCTTTAATGCTCAATTCCGATTTTTTTTTTGTCAAATCCGATAATTTTGGCTTTGCCTTTCACATTTCCAAATATGCGACTTGTATGTTATCTCCTGCATGAACTGCATTCAGACAATGCAAGTGTTCTGCATGCGCAGTAGAGGAAGCAATGATGTCACAAGCAAGCATGCTCTGTTGAGCCCATCTAGTGGCCTTTCCGAAATTTTAAAATTACATCTTTTCAAGATGGTTAAAAA
>NW_015150945.1:461039-466192 GCF_000732505.1 Cyprinodon variegatus
GTCACTTCAGGCTGCTGTGTGATCATATTTAGAAGGTAAGAAAAAAAGGTTACAAAAAATCAAATATTAGATAATATATAATTGAAAAAAATAAACAAATTTTCCTTCTTCCTGTATACAGTGAACAAACCCAGTTGATATAATTTAGTAAATCCAAGTTGTGCCATCACAAATCGAAAGGGTTACAGCATGAAAAACAGCAGCAAGCCCTTCATGTTTTCTATAGATAGATAGATAGAAAGAAAGATAGAAAGAAAGAAAGAAAGAAAGAAAGAAAGAAAGAAAGAAAGAAAGAAATTAGGCTTGATTTGGATTTTCATGAATGACATAATTAACAACAGTTGTTTGCATGACAGCAGTGCTGTGAGACCAACATGTCTTAACTACTCAGTAACTTCACAAAACAGTCTTGATGTAATTAACATTTATAATATCATGACCAGCAATTTTTATGAAATTTTTCATATTTTATTCTGAAGGAGGCCAAAAGTCATATTTAGGAGTGTTTTTAATTCAAGGATTTTCCTAATTTGTGAAGCAATGCTTGCTCTGCAAAACAGAGGGGCTACAGACCACTAGGGGGAGAGGATGGATTATCTGTTCATATCGGCACAGAACTTAAACATTACTATGAATTAGTGCTTATTTGGTGCCATTCAGCAGACTTCTGAAGGGAGAGAAAAAAGATAAGTTTTCCATTAATCTTTTAATATATTTAATCTCACTTATAATCACATGTAGGGAGTTAAGAGAGTTGCAGGTAGTGGTTGGGCGTACTGCTTGGAATTCTGAGGTTCTGAGTTTGAGCCCCACTCCCACAGACTGCCGCTCTGGGTCTCTGAGCAAGATCCTTAACCGCTGATTGCTCTCCGGGTGCCCCACAATAGAAGCCCACTGCTCCCCAAGGGGATGAGTTAAATGCAGAGAGTTAACTTCTCCAATATGACATCAATAAAGTTCAGTTATTATTTATTATCATTATTGTATGCCTTTAATGAGGGTCTGGGCCCGTATGCGATGATGCGTGACAGTGTCCCTCTAGTGGTGTTGATGAGGACTTCTATAATTAGATGCTAGTTTGCACATTTTCCTAACTTGCAGTTTTTTGTCTACTTGCAGCATTTTTCATTTGCCTGTTTGTATTTTTATTTATCTTTTTTGCTAATAGCTTTTCCTTATGAGAGATGATTCAAGTATATTTCTTTGCAAATATCAGGATTAAACCTTAGTGTTTTTTATGTTATTCAATTTTGCAGAATAATTCAGCTAGCTGTCTGATTCTTTTTTAATAAATACCAAAGATAAATGAAAAAAAACAAAACAATTTTGTTCAAACCATGCAATATTTACTTACAGCAAAATGTAGAATACTGCAGTAAACAAACAGCACATTGAGCTTTGTTTCATTGCCTTGTTTTCCATTTCCTGCACTGAGACAAAATTAGAACTGCAGTGCAATGCAGATAACAGCTTCTCCCAAACCTTTCCACATCCCCGTGTTAATTTTACTAATGAGTTGATGTGAACTTAGCCATCTCTGTAATAACATTGCTAATAATGTCTTTAAAAAAAAGCGCCTCTTAAGCCTCAATCTTAATTGTTATTTTTCATAGCTTGATTCGTGTCAGACAAGGTGTGTGTTTATTTGTAAGTTAATTATTTAACTTGCTGACATTTTTGTAGATAAACTCTTTCTTCTCAGATGACACATCCTCTGGACTTTGCAAGAAATGGAAAGTAATTGCTATTCTGGGATTGTGTGCAGAATTAATTCCCTCTATAATAGACTTGCTATGCTGTGTATAGTAAACCATGCAAAGGCCCAGAATTGAATCCCATTTGCATGTGTTAACAGGAGAATACGTATACATGTAATATAGCAGAGCTGAGTCTGTTTAATGAGATGATTTAGTCATATATGCAGTAGTTCATGTATACTGTGTCTCATTCTAAGTTTATGGGTTTGTATATCTTTTTTTTTTTGCTTGTTAGAATAAAATAAAAAATATTATAGGGATGCAACAGCCTATATGCATGGTCATCAGGAATTCATCCAGTTCCTCCTATTATCACTAACAACCATGGACACTTTGCTCGTAAAAAATAAAAATAATGGGATCCTTCAGAGTGGGAAGCTCAGGAAAAAGGCAATTAAATTGACTTTTTAAATTCTCTTTAAGCAAAATAATAAGTATTTTCAGATGGAAATGTTCAAAAATATATAGAATTAAATTAAATCAAAGGATATGTAATGGGCATCATCTGTAACTTCATTTGTAACGACAACTTCATTGAAATCTTAATATTGCCCAGCAATTTTAGTCTCTAGAGGAAATAATTTCTCAGCAATTTGCCAACTACAAAGCACCAATAATGTCAATAGATCTGAAAACAATGGGGAATACGCTCTTTTAGTTTCATAAGAGCTATAATGTTCCCTGAATACTACATGAGAGTACTGTATTATAAATTATCATCATAGTGATCCATCTGGGTGGTATTTAACATTTTAAAAAGAAGTCTTACCTACCTGAAGAACAGGCACCCTATTGCAAGGACAGGGCCCCTTTTTTTTTCAATCTATATCCTATATCCTTCAAAAAAGATGCTGTGAATTTTTTTTTTTTTTGACAAAATATGTATTCGCCTACAGAACTATCACAAAACAATGAATAAAAATAAATAGATGCACTACTTTGTTGTAATATACACTTCAGTGCAAGAGAGCAGGGTCTGTTACACACATATATCATCAATTCTCAGGTGAATATACAGTAGTGCTGCACTGATACCAGTATTGGGCGGGGCCCCGATCCACCAAATGGTTCAATCGGCGAGCACTAACAAATACAGTAGGGCACCGTTTCCATTTAGAGAGCCAAAGGTTTATTCCACTATTGTCACCCATTCCAGGTAGGCAATAAAAAGTTCTACTGGATTCACTTTGTATTATTCTTTTTCCTGCTTTTTGCCAATTAAAGCAAAAAAAAATCAGACGGGCTGTGGTTAGCCCTGGTTGCCGTTTCCCTTGGAGCTCCACTGGTTGCCGCGGTCGTCTCAACTTCAGAATTTTTTTTTTTTATTACACATTAAATCAGTAAATGTGCCATATAGTAACGCTTTAAAGTATATTCTCTCCTCAAATGATCTTAAAACATACTTTTACTGTAAGCTGCTGCTGCCGCAGTGCATGCTGGGACAGCTGTCAATATCAAGAACGGATTAGTCTGCTCTGTTGCATACTCGGTAAATAGGGAGGGTCGAGAACAGCATCCGGGGACTTTGTTCTCGGTTTGCATTTCTTGTTATTTCGAGCAGTACTAGGGCTGAGAATGATGCAATGCACAAGTACACAAGCACATGAGAACGCAAAAGTACACATATTGAGAAACAGCCCTCTTTTCTCTGCGACCACTAGCTTGCTAGACGTTGCCATGACAACTTAACTTCCATGAACTTGTGTTGATTTGTCTTCAAATAATTCAATTAAAATCCAAATACACCTAATAATAACATAAAAATAAAGGCAAAGTGCTTTGCACAAATTTATAAATTGCTCAAAGTATTTTTATTACATTTTCTTTTAAAATCTCCCTCTCGCCACTAGGGGTGCTGCAGCACCCCTGGCACCCCAATGCGGTCATGATTAATTATGCCTCTTTTTCTTTCAATGATCTCATTCATTTATACTCCAATGTCAAACTATGTAACTTAAATGGCCCCTGACTGGATTTTGTAGAGAATTTTGTTCTTGTTTAATCTGGTCGTCTAAAAATTGTTCTCAATAATGTACTGTTAAACACATGTCCCAAAAAATATTTTCAGCTGAAGTTTTGATTTTGAAATAAACCTTGACCTAAACTCAATGGTTCTAATACCTAAACCTAATCTAACACCTATGGTTTATCTCCTCCCTTGAGCACTGCTCTAATCATTCAAATGGAGTTCGCAGTCATTTTACGGTTTCACTTCTGACACTGATTGCAACAATAGACCACCTACCCCTGCTACATCTTACTCTTATAGGGAAGTAATGTTTGAGGTACATCAAGGTGCAGTATTGGTGCCTGTAATTTTTATATATATATACAGACATATTCTTGTCATCAGTAAAAGAAAGAAAAAAATGATATAGCTGGTCTGGTTAGGTTCCCATTTTCTACTTCTGCATAACAGTTATAATAACTGTTTTTTGATTAACCTATTTCAAACAATCTAAATGATGCTTAACAAACTAGTCTTGAAGAATTAAAGCCTTGACTTTATATAAGCTTGTATAATTTGTTAATATATGGGCCAGCTTTCCACACAGAATGATGCTATTTACTGCTTGGTGTTATTTTAGCAACACACTTTGTTTAGTTATCAGTTTTAGAATCAAACTGATGAATAATTTGGTCAAAATTTCCCTCATTTGTCTCTTTGGTTTCTGTGAAAGATTTAAACCCAACCTAAAATTACTTTTAACTTCACATGATTCTATGGTGATGCGCTTGCTTCTCAGCTTTCTTTACGTTATATTTTACTTTGAGAAAGTCTATTTTATTTGATCCTTTATTTCCACTAAACAAACAAAAAAAAAAAAACTTGGAAACCTTACATGTTTTTTTTTTTGTTTGTTTTTTGGGTTTTTTTTTCCTGTTTGTTTTTTTACCCAAAGAACATTTTACAGATTACACTTTTTTTATTCTATTTCTGTTATTTCTATAACAGAAATATGCAGTGTCAAAGCAAATAATGAAGCTTAGTTGCTCTTTATCATTCTGCACTTCCGGCTGCTCTTTGTATATACACTCCCTGTTGGAAAACTCCATCAATGCCTCCATTCTTCACCAGATTTTGTTTTTACAGTCACCTTTATAACATTTTTAGTTACTCCTCAGTATTCACAAACATTCCTCTGCTTTTCAGCTCTCTTCAGTTAAAGGTCATGGTTCCTATCTTACCCTCTGAAATAAGTTGACAAAGACAGATATGCAAAAACAAGAAAGAAAAAGAAACAAAGTTACATTTAATGTTTTTAAAAACACTGACGTATCCATTAGATTGAAAAGGGGATTTTTAAATATTAACTCGTGGCAAAAAAGGAGGACGTGGTATGCACAACATGCAATGCAGGGCTCGATGTTAACCATCGCCCGATCTCCCGGGGC
>NW_015150945.1:470295-471540 GCF_000732505.1 Cyprinodon variegatus
TTGGCTCCGGTTGGCTACCGTGACTTATTCAACACTCTGGCACTGAAGAGAAGTCAAGCCGCTGCTTATATAGTTGGTCTCCTGATGGGATGATCAGCCTCAGGTGTGCAGGTGGCTTCAGCTCAGGAGACCCAGGGCGCCCTCTGCTGGAGAAAGTTGGCAGATCTCCAAATGCCAACACGCCGGGCAAGTGCAATGATAACAAAAAAAAAATTATTTATCACTCAAAATTACTTTAAATCACCGACATTCGATGAAAACGACCCAGAAGCGTTGCCGGCGCCATTTTTGTTGTTTTGTACATATTCTCGGATGATTTGAAAAAGGCACATGATTTGAAAAAGCTGGGTGATTTTCCGCCGGATGCCGTGATTTTTATCCACCTAGCAGTAATTTTGATGTAGTTACCAAAACGTCAAACGGCTGCATTTATTGTGTCAGGGAAAACTAATCCTGAGTCAGTAAAAAGTCAGGGAAAAGTCACATTATATTAATAGTATTATCTTGTATAAACATACTGTGACTCTAAAATAAAAGTTATTCATTTGTGACATTGGCTTCTGTCTTGTGGTTTATCTTAAGTTTTCAGGAACCTGTAAACTTAAAAAATAGTGAATTACAAAAAACCTTTAAAAAACAAACATGTTTCATTGATATATATTGTCGTGGGAAAAAAGTATTCAACTATTCATTGCTTTGACGGTGTGTGCGCGTTGGGCGGTGGGGGGGAGATTGATGCTTGAAGCAGGCTGTCTTTCTCCGGCGGGCTGATAGGAGGGGGGGCAACTCCTCCAGGTCTGAAATCCACAAGGAGCGGCTCCGTTCAGGGAGTCCATGTTTGAAGGGCAGGGAGTAAAAAAAAAAAACAATGATTAGTTTAAGGAGTTTCAATGTTCCAAATGAATAATAATAATAAAAATAATAATATAAAGTTGTTCATCTTGTTATCTCAAGAAAAAAAATTAATAGTTTGATAATGTCATAACTATCTTGTTGATAACAAGATAGTTATGACATTATCTCTAGAATGCAAAGAAAAAAAAGTTGGGTACGACCGCTCTTGGCTTCCGAAGATCTGAGACATAACCACTTTTACGACAATTCCTCTGCTACATTCCTGCTCTCAGGCTCAACTGGAGAGCATTGAGGTTCATTTGTGTTTGTCTGTTATTTTTTTGTTATTTAAATGCCAAAGTCTCTGAAGTGCATGGGAATTTCTTTGAATTTATCTCTCACGATATGTAT
>NW_015150945.1:473590-478838 GCF_000732505.1 Cyprinodon variegatus
AGCAGTGCTGCAGAATTGAATGGAGACTTTGCATGAAACTTCTGTAGTTTGCTATAATAACTATTGTTTGCTGGGCTATGGTCCGGTTGTTTGATATATATATTTCACCAAATATGCTCTATATTTTTTCAGTTTTTTTCCAGTTGGTATTTAAATTTTAGTTTTCGTAAGTGGACTATAACTCACAACACAGTCATGCGTGTGACAGTAATTTCTCCCATTGGTCAGAAATGACTATAGCAGGACCGGGCTCAGACCCAGAAATGAAGAAAAGCTATGGGAGTCTTCTCTTTTACATATTTGTGGTTTATTACAGCTGCAAAACCATTGTGTATCTAAAGCAGCTTATTTTAACATAAGTTTTAATAATTTCTATTTCAAGTTTTGTGACTGTGTCAAAGAATGTGTCCTTCCAGCTGAGGGAGATTTAGCACATGGTGGAAGTGTTGCTAAGCAACAGACAATGGAGCTGGTATAACTTAATATAACGTTTACAATACAGGTGACTTGCTAAAACCAAATGCAGGTAAGCTGTTTAAACTTTTTTCCAAAAAGTTAAAGACCACTGGATTTTGTTTCCAAGTTTGAAGACCTATCGCTTCCCATCCAGGTAGCTTTCTCAATTCAAGATGTCTGGATTAGCATTGAGTTCCAGGCTTTTATAGAGTAGCCCAGCAAAGCCTTGTAATGGCTTAGAAAACATGCACATTGGAGCTGGAAAACCAGCTCCACCCCTTCATAATGGAAGTCGTTGAGGTCGTTATTGGCCTGGAATACCTGGTATTGGCCAATCCCTCTGAAAAGGCAGTCGTTAAGGGTCATCATTGGCCTGGCTGACCTGGCGAGATATTTTGTTCCCCTGCATAGCGATGGGGGTTGAGGTTGTATTGGGAAGGAAACAACTGTATCACTGTGTTTCTTCCTAATACCATCTCACAGAATGGGTCGCATTGTCATGACAAAATCAGATAAAGGTCGCATATGGGCAAAAAAATCGGATTTGGGGCACTTAAAGCTGCAGTGTGAACATAGCCTAAGTGTTCCAAATTAGTCGTGTAGGGTGATAGAAAAAAAATGAAAGTTATGCTTGTTTTCTTTAACTTCTTTTTCTGTGGGTATACTACAAGTATAAAACAATGTACAAAAGAAAAGTAAACGAGGGGGTCTAATACGAGTTCTACAACTTTTTTCAGGCACCCTCCATATTTTTTGCAAAGCATGTGACCTGAAACTGGATAATTATTCTTCAGGTTTTTGCAGAAAGCTGAGAGAAAATTGTCTGTAAATTTTACTCACAGTGATTCAGTTAACATCTTGCAATCAATCTCTCCAAAGTCATGCACTATTTCTTCAGAGTCAAGCATTGGTTTAGTGCTTGCCCTCAAATAAATCATGGCACTAGCTCGACAAGTGATGCATGGCATAAAATATTAACACTTGGGCGTCAATCCACTTGTGTGTTGTGTCACTGACATAGGCAGAGACGATAAATGAATTTGTCTTCAGTCCAAGGTTGGAGAGGAACTTTGCTGTCAGACACAGCAGCACAGGGGGTGTTTTAATGCAACATGACCCAGAGTGCTATTGACCTATGCTGATGACATGCAGAGCCTGGGGAGATGTTTCATGTATTTTTAAACCTCAGAATAAGAAAAGAGTGGATCATCACCGCAATCGATGGTCTTTGGCACAAATGCCTAGTCCTTCCAATGTATAGAGTTACTCTTTACTGACCCAAGCCTCCTTCTTAGACTGCTAAACTGCAATGGTGGTTTGGCTGCTGTTTCTGTAGGCACTCAAGGAGCCGCAAGTAAAAAAAAAAACTTGTCAGTTTAGGTGTATTGGCTAGATGGTGGATGAATCACTTTATGCATCAGCATGTGCATAAATGTGTGTTTGTGTGTGTTTAGTTAAAACACGCCCTAGTTGCTCTATTTTACTTGTCTTGACTTTCTCCACATGTGTCTTCTTACTTGGTTGAGCAGATAGGTCACAGTTTGCAAAGCTTTTAGGGAGAGCGACATGGGGTAAGGTGCTGGCAGTGGCACACGGGCCTGAGGAGAGATATTGAAGGGAGAGATTTGGGCAGAGCGTTTGTGCGGGGGGTCAGTGTTTTTGGTGTTTTCTGTTGTGAATAATTGAAAATCTCGGGGAATGAAAAATGCAGAGGCCGTCAGAGAAAGCTGTTTGGCTCTGCGCTGTTAGGCTTGACCCAGGTTATGGATTAACAACACACACACGAGGGCACATGCACAGAGTTTGTTGGACTGTGAAATCACAGGTAGTAATTGTCCCTTTTCTGCTCGGCTTCCACTTTTTTTTTTTTTTTTTGCTGTCCAGCTGGGATGTAATCAGCTTCACATTTTTTTGCTTGATTTGTTCATCCAACAGTAATCGGAAGCTTCAGGCAGAGTGTAATATATCTAGCATACCTAGAACAATAGAAAACATCCATCCATCTTCGCCCACTTCATCCGTCAGGGTCACGGTGGGGCTGGTGCCTCCATTACAGCAGTCTATAGGTTAAAGGCGAGGTACCCCCTGGACAGATCACCAGTCCAACACAGCATTAGAAAACAGATCTATCATATTCATTGTTCCAGTTAGGAGCTTATTTTCTCTCATAATTTATAGAATTAATTTTGTTCCCTTATAGTTGCAAGCAAAGAACATATTTTTGTAAATGGAAATATAAAAAAAAACAAATACAATCCAGAGGTAAAACTTCTTTTCATACCCACCTTTATTTGCAAGGGTCATCCAAGAATTGGACTTGCCACTATCGGCATGCATCTGGTTACAGTATTAGCAACTTTAGCCATCACTATGCTCCATTTACCATTTTCTCCTCCAAAGGAAATAACAAGTTGATACCATCTTTGACTAATAAGTGCCTTTCATGAATGCCATAACTTAATAAACAAGACCAAAATGGTGCTTGTGGGCTCTTTCTCTGGTTAAAGTCTGATTCTGATTAACATTTCTTCCATTTAAAAACAGTTGATCGATTGCCAAATGCCCGTCAATGAGTAAATTCAGCAAAGTAAATGGCTAGATGAAATTACCTGAATTTTCTCAGATAAAAAATAGACTAAATGAATCAATAAACCAAATCTGTCTGGGTGATTTGGTTAAGTTTTCTCCTTAGGGTGCCTTTAGATGATGCGTGAGATGAATTATGTTGTAAACTGATGCTACAGTATGTCAAATGAATTGAATTGCCTTTAAAAATAAAGAAAGAACTTATATTCTATAGCAGCATTGCAGAATCATGTTAATAAATTTACATTGGAAGGATCTGCAGCATGATAAAGTGAATTTTGGACTCCGAGCTCACCACTAAAGCCTTTAGGTTTTTCAGCCATGTTTCCCAGAACAACTGTAAAAAAAAAAAGGTAAGTCTTTCAGTAAATTGCTGGGAGCTAGGATTGTCAGATTCCCCCTGTAAATTACAAGAAAAACATTTTTTTCTTAATTTTTTACAATTAGAAGGTATATTTATTGTTGATTTTTTTCAGTTAAAATGGTGTCTCCATCATTATGTTACTGTAGAGAAAAATATTTGACATAACTGTCATAAAATCTTTTTTTTTAGAAAACCCATCAAGAATTAGGAAATAAATCAATTAAAGTAAATTAATTTGAATTGGATTATAAAATAAAATAGGTTCCCAAATAGCTCATCAAATATACAGTAGCCTTAACCAATTTACGCTTTATTTACATGCATAGAATCAGTACACTGCAAAAATGATCTCAAAATGAGTAAAAATGTCTTACATTAAGGGTATTTACCCTTAATTTGAGCAGGTAAATAAGATGATTTGCCAATGGAATGGATATTTTTACTCTTAAAATAAGGTATCTAGATATTATGCACTTGAAATAAGACTATGAAATTGTTTTTCTTATTTTAAGTGTAAATTGTCTTGTTCCATTGGCAAAGTTTTCACTTAAATCCTCAATTCAAGAAAAAATGCACTTATTTTAAGAAAAAATTACTTATTTAGATTTTTTTTTTTTGCAGTGTAGAATTGAAAGCAAAGGTAAGCTGCCATGAGAAAGATATTTTCCATAGGTAGGATTAAAGATCCATCTGTATTTTCTGCTTATCAGTCAGGGTCCCAGGGTGCTGATGCCTATGCTGGACATTCTATAGGTGTATGGTGGGACACATCCTGGACACCACTTCATCAAAGGCAACACACAGACACACAACCAAATGCAAAAATAAAAATGCAATAATATCTTATGGTTTAAATATTAATTTTAAACCCCAGTTTTTAGACAACTTTATTAAAATATATAAGCAACCTATGCATTAACCTTTAGCAGACTGCAAGAGCAGCCTTGCTCATGCATTGCCGACCTATATATTTATTAGGTATTTGTTCTCTAATTTTTTAAGGGTTTTTAGTCGAACACTCATGAAACAGGTCTACTAAGTTTTCAAGCCATATCTTTCTATGCCTCAAAAAGCGGGCATATCACAGGGGATGAGTAGTTCTTCTTTTGCACACATATACAAATAAAACTTCATTGGTTATATATAATTAATGAAGTATTGACGTATCAACTTATAAAAATCTCCGTTTTTATCTGTTGACGCTCAGCATGACTCTGTACTGCAATAGAAACAAAGAAAATAATAACTTTTCAGTCTCTGATTTTATTAATAGACTTCAAGGTTAGCTTGCTTGGAGAAAGCTAAGCCATTAATTTTATATATACATATCAGCATCAGAATTGGTTTTTATGAGTGTATTTACTTCATGACTTCCACCCAGTCTTTTAATGATGGATTACGTTTTCACCTCTGTGGTGGGTGGCGGGCTGACTGAATGTCAAAAGGCAGCTGGAGCTGAAGTTTGCGCCCTTTTCAGCACCACCTCCTCTTCCAGCTCCACACCACTGAATGAGACAGGATGTCAGCCATAAACCCCAGTGAAGTGCAGTTTAATGAAGAACTGGGAGGAAAGAGGAGGTTATGGGTGGAGGGAAAATGCTAGAGGTAAATGAGGTGGAACATTCATGTCAAACAGAAAAGCCTATTACTCTGATTCTGTGTTTTTTATTCAAAAATAATATAACCCAAATCCCTGATCATTTTTCATGGGGACACAATATTTTGTTTTAAGTTAGACATTTCATTTTGGTCGAGCCTTGGCTTGTAAAACAGATTACCATGAGCTCATGGTGAAATGTTTTGCTGACATGCAGTTGTGTAGCTTAGCCTTAATGAAAGAAA
>NW_015150945.1:479383-496893 GCF_000732505.1 Cyprinodon variegatus
AAAAAAAAGAAACAGGGCTGAACAAGTTACTACAACATGTAGGCGTAATTTTAAAGTGGACCTTGGTTTGGTTCGTACCTTATTGCAATTGGTAGACTGGGGGTCAAGTGCTGTTGGCCCTGGATTCTCAGTCATTCAGGTCATAGTCATTTCCAAAAAAAAAAATCCACTGGACTTTGTTTCCAAGTTTGAAGACATTTTTCTTCCCATCCAGGAAGCTTTTTCAATTAAAAATATCAGAAATACCGTTGAGTTCGAGGCTTTACACAGTAGCCCAACAAAAGTTTTTTTTTTTGGAAATGTCCTGTATCATGCTTTGTGAAGCCCTTCAAACGCACCCATATGATAAATAATGCCTTTAGGATAACACTGTTAGTAATTAACTATGAAATACAGTTGTTGTCCTACAACCCTGAGGAAAAAGCCCTTTCCTTTAAAGTGCACTGTAAATATTGCACTAAAGAGTTATTGAAAATGAAACATTAAATTGAAGACAAAACTAAACTAAGGTGCGTGTATTGTCCATGTCCGTGGGGGGAGGAGTGTAATGTGGCATTAAGCAGTCTGATGGCCCAATAACATGGGTATCCCAATGTGACACATGGGGGGGCTGTTGATTCCAATGGCCTTCATTTGGGCTGCCATAAAGCTGTACAAGACTGAACAAAAACTGCATTAGAGAACTAAAAGTAAATAAAAATAATGAAAAAAAGATTGACATTTTAATAAGGTAAAAATCACTTTTAAACTTTTGCATTTAATTTCAAATTACGTGGATACAGATTCAATCAGGACAATTCAAATTCCATTTCTGATTCCAAAAAAGATTTAAAAAAAAAAACACAATCCACTGAACTTTGTTTACAAGTTTGAAGACGTTTCGCTTCCCATCCAGGAAGCATTTTCATTTCAAATGTCTGAAATAGCGTTGAGTTCCAGCCTTTATACAATAGCCCAACAAAGCCTTGTTTTTTCTTAGACAACATGCAAAATGAAACGGACGAAAGGGTCCGCCCCTTTGGAATGGGGGTCGTTTGGCTTCTTTGTTAGCCTGCAATGGTCCATACCTGTCTATGTCTCTGAAAGGGGGGTCGTTAAAGGGAAATGTTTGGCCTGGCTGAATAGGAGGGGTCTTCTGTTCCCTTGTAAAGGGCCTTGCGATCATAGCGGGAAGGAATTAACTCAATTGAGTCTATCTCTGTGGTACAAGTTTCCACCCATACTGATGATCCATGGGATCCTATTCTCCATTTTGTACTTTTACAGTTTTGATCATTTATCCTGATTTTTTTGTGTGAGAAATTACTTTATGCTGATTCATATCCCGCTAATCCTTTATGGCTGCAGTTGACAATCCTAATGAGGATTATAATCATAAAGACCAAATCAAAGTCTAGAGTTTATACCATCATTAGTGGGGTTTTTTTTTTACAAACTTATATGAACATTTTTAGTTTAATATAATAGTCTGTTCCTCCTTTTTCTTAGTTTGCTGATTTTTGTCATAATTCAGTCATCTGTATTTTTCAACAAGGCCTGCTAATTGAATCAGAAACATTATTCTTATGAATATGAGGATTAATGTACGGCTTTTTGTGTTTCTATTACAATGAATGACAATAAATCCAGAGGTAATTGAGCTTGAGTGTGTCTTTGTAATCAGGATGGAGGAGTGTTAATGATTACACACAACCTCTGAGGCACTTCCCTCCACACTCTGATAGTTTTGTCTTCAAATGGTATGGTAATGTAATCAGTAACAATGAGAAAGTGCTGAGTCGCCCTTCTGTGGCTGTTACATTATTTCATGAATGATGAAGCTGTTTCCTCACAGGCATTCTGACAAGTATGCTTAAGTTTTTTAAGCTGTCAAATGCTTTTTTTGTCAGAGTTTGACACCGTTCACTGTTTTCAGAATTGTTTCTCTGACTATTACTGTTTATAATATGTTTTCTGCTTTGATTTCATTACTTTTTTCTCTGCTGTTTTCATTTTCTTTGTTTTACTTTTAAATCTGTTCTTATATTCCTTTTTTTTTGGGGGGGGGGGTTTGTAACCCACAGCACTGATTTCATGAACAACGTGTAGAATAGCACAGCCTTTAATCAGGTGGTAATGAATATATTCAAAGTTTCAGTGGTTTTGTAAAAAGATTTTGCAAAATATTCAACCAAAAGAGAAAACAAATATTGTTTAATGGAAATAAGCTGTCTTTAAACCTGACTGACACAAACAAAAATGCTGTTTGGCAGAGGTAAATCTAATAGAAATTTAAATGCAGCTAAATGGAGAGCATATCAAATGAGTACATTACTTTAAAGTTCATGGAGATAAAATCTCCTTTTGTTCAGGAAGTCTTGTTATACCGTCTCTTCCTAATGCTAAACTGTTTATTTTGACCTTAGTGGTGTTAATACTGTATGCAGGAGAAATGTTAAAACTACACTACAGTCTTGAAAAAAAATGCAAAAATTATCATTAAGAGTAATAAATAAGGTTAAGTAGCTGAGTCACACAAGTTTACATCTAAATCGTTGAAAAACGGCTAACGTAACACAACTGCAATCAGCTATTATAATATTTAAAGCCAAAATAAAGTCTTAACAGGGAAAACATGTTTAAAAACCCTTAACTTAAGGAAAAGGTTTGAATTCAGAACTATTAGATGGAGCTTTGGTACTGTATATCTTTATGTAGGGCTCTGAGACTGTTTAACATTGAGATGAAGCCATGTCCGAAGTGTAAAAAAATATATTTTTACTACAGTATTTCACTAAGAAAACAAGTTCATCGGTTATTACTGCTGTTGTTTTAAGTCTGACTCGTGTTATTAGTCATTCTTATGATTAGCTTTTATCAGTATCATTAGCATATTATGAACAGATTTACTGATGCTTGCTTACACGGTCATCAAATATGAAAAGTACCATATTGATCAGTGATATAAGTGGATTCAACCTTTTTATCATTTCAAGGAAGTGAATGGAATGATGTTATTGTTAGAATGGTTTTATACCTCTTTCTTCCCTTTAAACAAAACCATTCTGGTAGTTAACTGATGTTGTGTATAAGTTGTTCATTTCTCTAAGATAAATATGTAAAAATGTATAATATGTATAATAATGTATATAATGTATAATGAGCACATAAACAAATTCTTGCTTTATATACATATACCATAAATCCTCTAATATTTGCCTGTATTCCATTAGCAGGCGGGTCTCTAATAATGGCTGGTCTCGCTGTCGGTGGAGGTAAATAATGGCCGGGCTGGTATATAGGGCGGGGCTATTATTAGAACCAACAATGTTCCTGGGCAGTCCTCAATAACTTGTGATAGTAACATACAAGTACCGCAGGGGGGGGCAATGTTTGCTAATGAATCCAAGCTATTAGCATGGGAAGTCCCATCCTTACACAGAGATCGTAGTGACCTTACACAATCATTCTGATCTGAATGACAAATGTGTTTATCTGGTAGGTCTGGTGGTAACCAGGTAGCGTTAAAATGACAGAATTTCGTTGGCCTTCGTTGTTCTGAATTTCCCTTGAAATATATGATACTGGTAGCCTACTTCCACTTAGCCTGCTTCAAATAAAATTTCGCTGTGATGGCAGAATAGTTTCCATAATTGTTTTTTTAAACTTTGTTTCGCAGGTCAGTTCGGCCAAGATTCCATTCTGTTTTTGTTTTTTTTCGTATTGCCGTACAGACAAATTGCTGCTGGAAGATGTCTCAATAATGTTCCGTATACCTTTATGGTAACTGTACTTTTTCAATAAATGAACCTAGTATTTTATAGGTTAAAAGAGACACAAAATCTTGTTTTTATTCATTCCACTGGTCGTCTGTTTTGATCAAATAGAAAAAGAGGCCTGCCTCTAATTCTGGCCTCCTTCCAATAATGGCCTGGACCAGGATGCACCTGAGTGGAATAAAGGCCCCGTCCTATATTAGAGGATTTACGGTATATATATATTTAGTTATTTATATATATTAATTTATTTATTTATATGTGTATATATCTCAAAATAGGCAAAAAGAAGGTTGCATTTATCGGCTACATAATGAGGAGTTATCCAATCCAAACAGGCTGTGACGTAACCAGCCAATGAATATGGCCTTTGGAGGACGCATCCACTGGATTCGTACTCAGCAACTCATTACAGCCTTCTGTCAAGCATTATATTCTGATGCCAGCGGTATCAGTTGTTTTCTCTCATTGACTATTTCAACTTTAGTCAGTAATTTGAAATATACCTACATTTTTTTAAACTTTTTTTGCAGTTCTCAAAGAAACCATGAAGGCCATAAACATAAAAAGTCCCATAAAAATCTACATGAATTCAAGCACCAAGGAGTTCCTTTACTTACCTAAATCTAACACCTCTCTTCATCAAATCATTTGAAAATGTTTCATGTTTCAACTGTTTTCTGTTCTCTCCCTCCCATCCCTTTATGTCTTTCCTCCTATAGGATGTTCAGATAGTGAGCACAGACGAGAGCCAAGTTCTCCTTGCCCTCCAGGAGTGGTACCAGACCGACACCTATAACCTGTACCAGTCAGACTCCCAAGGTGTTTACTACTCAATGATCCTGGAAAACGTTCGCAGCACCAAGCAGCCAGAGGAGAATGTTCTCATTGATATCCTAGAGGTGAGGTCATCTATAATAAACATTTGTTGTCATTGTTTAATCTCTCTGTAACTATAAACATAAAATGAGTCAAATCCACACAGGGGACAAATATTCTACTTTTGGGAATCCTGCCTGTACTGATTTGTTCTACAATCCAAAGCAATCAAACTTGCATACAGCACTTTTCGATGGTGGTATAAGAATAGAGCCACTTAGTCACACTTAAGAGGATCATGTTTGCACTTCACTTTAATATTCTTACTATGAATAAATCCAATTAAAAGCCTAAGCCACCTCTGTGCTACTTGGTCTCTTTGGGACTCTTTTATTATCGGAGTAGCTCTCAGACCAGAACCAGTTGGATTTAAGTAAAATCAAGAAAAAGGATTTTCATTTCCTTAACCTATTTTTCACGTGTTAGTCGAACTCCATGCACTTAGGTGAACAGCCATTACCTTCATTGATAATAAAGACGGTTTAACCGTGTGGTTCAGTCGGATCATTAAACAGGGTGAAACAATACATTCACAGAATATGATGACACAGCTGAAGATGCAGCGTTGAAAAGAATAAGGGGAGTTTTGAACAATATCTTTAGGGAAATAGTTGTATCCAATTTGCAGTTTTATATTTATTAACCTACGGCTAAACACACAAATAACATCCAGTGGTTGGAAACCGCTGTTTGAAGTTATTATTAGACAATAATTGATCAAGGGTTCTGATTATGGTGTCTTATCCACATGTTATAGGCAGTTGTGTTAAAAAGGAGAATTCCCCCAAATAATATATTAAATTCTATTCAGGTTATTTCTATATTGCCATTTCACAACACGTCATCTCAAGGCACTTTACAGTTCACCAGATCATCCAGTCAGATTGATTAAAAATTTTCTATCTAAGGAAAACCAGTTGATTGCATCGACTCTTTGACTCGAAGGCAATCCCTCACACTAAGCATGCTTGTAGCGACAGTGGAGAGGAAAAACTCCCTTTAAACAGGAAGAAACCTCCAGCAGAACCAGGCTCCTCAATTTCTTATCTTTTTTTGGCACTTGAAGCCTTTATTTTTGAAGTGTTCTGGAGAGGAAATGAAACTTTGGATTTTTGCACCATTCCGCTGCAGTGAATCACCCTAATTGCCTAATTTTTGGATCTTTAAGCAGTTGAAGATTGCATTTACCTGTGCTGAGAACCATACTGGTCTGGGACTGAAACCGGATTGCAGCCTTAAGGCCCGCGGCCTCATGGGACACCATCCCTGTAATCCCTTTAATCACTACCCACTGCAGTTATCTGTACAGATAAACTTGTTTATTCCAACTCTTTTCCGAACGTTCACCAACTTTTGCCACAAATTTAAAGAGATAGAGAGACATCCTATGGGTATACAGATGAATGTAAACAAGTTCTACTGTACACATATTTCCTCATATGTCACTGCTGCTTATCAGTATAAAAAATGTTGCTTTTGTTTTCAGCTTGTAACAAAAAAACTGCTTTTGTTTCCAAGGTGCGTGGTGTGAAGGGAGTTTTTTTGGCCAATCAGAAAATCGACGCAAAAGTGACGACTCTCATAACTTATAACAAAGGACGGACCTGGGAACTCTTGGCCCCGCCCACCACAGACATGAACGGTAAACCAGTCAGCTGCAAAGTGGTGAGTACCCCATCTTTATCAGCTATAGTGTATCAGACACCATTATAACTGAAGCTTCATTTGTCAAACTTAAAATCCATGTTAGACTTGTCCTTTAATACAAAACTCACAGATTGTTGTTGTTAGACCATTTGAAACCTAACCATCAACATTTAAAGGCTTTTTGAGAGATTAATCATGTGTTATTTTCATATTTTCTAAGTTATGCTACATACAACAAGGACAACACATTTATTAAAGTTAAAGAAATAAGAAACATGACATGAGAATAGTGATTTCTTTGAAAACATAAAGTATTGCCATTTTGGGTTTGAAAGACAGTCTTTTAAAAATGCTTATCATACGAGCTTGTTAGGTAAAGGATAGTGTTTTGTGTATCTCTATTTGCTTTTTAACACACTTAAATGTTTAAAAAGTTATAGCGACCAGTACCTCTCGCTGACCAGTTAGTGGAACACTTCCTCTTGCCTGCTTGCCTTTAGTTAGCATTAGCTTACATTCAACTAAAGTGGCAATCTGACCCTAGTTGCTTCCTTGTTTCAGCACCAACACTCAAACAGCAACACTCACGCTCAGTGTTAAATATGAGATATATAACACAGAGAAAAAGCCATTTCTCAAATTCAGAGCTACAGTAGCAGCCATTTAAAATGGTCATTCCCAGTTAAATTGCAGCCCACTTCCCTGCAGCTCCCAGCAATATCCCCTCCAACTTCCAGCCACTGGAGTGATCCCCTTTTTCTCCTGGATGTGTATATTTTTTTTACTCTGACTCCACCCTTTTACTGAATTAAGGGGTCGAAACAGGAGATGATGCTTCTCTTTAGATCATAATGTCCACAAATGATGACAGAAAGAATATTTTAGTGCAAAGGTTGATGTTTAAAAAGGAATTTCAGGGGACCAGCCAAGAACCCATCAATGAAAGTGGGGGCTACTACTGTACTAAGATCCAGCAACACCTCCAAAATAATTTTGTGTAGATGTTGGCCTCATAACTGGAAGTAAATATTCACATCTTTATGACCCTTTAAAACTCATTTAAAAATAGTTTTGGGGTAAAATTGATACTTCTTGTCGGGTTCATAAAATGTAGGTTTTTTTCTTAAGCAGAACTGAAATACACAATTTCTGGATACAATTCCTGCAGGCAGGAGAGACAGTTGAACCCCAGACTCAAACACACTGTCTCCCACTGGACCTCCTCTGCAGAGCGTTTATTAACAGAACATGACACATGGTTACAAACAGAGTATTGTTCTGACAGAACAATTGATCAGTTCATAAAGACAGAATGCTCCATCAGAATGACAAGGCAGGATGGTCTCCTGAGTGAATCATGAGACAGGAGTGGAGCATCCCCTTGCAAAAATGTTTCATAAGCACACATTAATTTTATAATCATCATTGAATAAAACTAACACTTCTATTCTGCAGCACTATTTACATATTTTAAATGTATTATTGTTTTGATGGAAATGATGCAGCTATGAACATTAATGATAACTTTTTTTAACTTTTGTTAAGATGACCCACAAATAACAGCTGTATCCTCCCACACCACCTTCATGACCAACTCACCCCCCACATTAAAGACCTTAGTGCCAAAGTATTGATAAAGATATATATACATGCCATGTGCTAATATATCCAAAGTAGAGAATATATTAACTGCATTGGCATTTTTTCTATTTTAATAATACCAATTCACAGCACATGGTATCTCTACGAACTTTATAGAGACAGTTCAATGAGATCGTAGAGTCAGAAGGTCATTGACTTTGCAGGATTTTCCCCACCTGGATGAGCAAGCGGTGACAGTAAATGCTACAGGTAGCTTGCATTTTGCTGTTGACTCTACAGCAGCGACAGTGGACAGGAAAAGTAACAAACCTCCCAAAAAATCAGGCTCAGTATGAGCTGCATTCTGCCGAGGAGGTTGAAGGTGACAGAAACAGATAACCAAAGGGAACATAAAAGAACTGTCTTTGTTAGAGGTAACAGTAATCTAACTCCATAGGTGGCTCTGTTTAGCAAAGAATTTGAGATCTGGGCCATTTTTCATGTCAAAAGGGATAGAAGAGAGCAAATACATTTAAAGCTGAACCCACAGCGATGTAGAGGAAACAGGACAAAACACTTAAAAAACAGATCTAACTCTGTCATCTATAATCAGAGGCGTTGACATCAATCCGGATGGTTTCATAGCTAAACAGAGCGCTGGGCTAGATGAAGCTACTATGTCAAGAAAACGTATCTCTTCTACGTTGCTGATTGAAATTATTTCACACAGAATAGTGAGAGCAATTTCTCCCACAGCGAAAGAGGAGCCATTGTTTGTCGTCTTAAGACACCCGACCATTGCTGCTGGGGTCATTCATACTGAAAGAAAGAAAGGTAAAACGTTTACTACCTAAAGACGACGTAAAACAGTGTTTTTTCTATTTCCTCCAATTATCTTAATCGAAAATCAAATTAAAAAAGCAAAACAAAAGCAGAAAAAATCTCTGAGGGAAGTATTTTTTGCTGCATTCTAGACAATTTGTAGGTAAAAAATAACAAATAAACAAAGAACAAAAAAAACAACATCTTTGGACTTTTTGGTTCCCACTGTGAACATAAAGGAGAGAAAGATGAGTGCTCTGATGTGAGGAATGTGCTTGAGATGCTTTCCTGCTTCTGCCATCCATCTTGTCAAAGTTGCATCTGTGCAAGGTTAGACAGCAAAGAGCCATGAGTCTCCCATATTCTGAGATCCATACATCACTCCATGCTGAGAGTTGAAGGGGGGAACCAGTGTGCCCCTTTATTTGAACCATCACTCCCATCAGCTGGGAAAATATGAAGGCAGAAGCAGATATCTGCTCAACAGTCGTATACCACCTTTAAGGGACACACACGGATTTAGATCTCCGATACTGACCTTGTCATAACAATGCGTTTGCCCATACTTCAATAAAATTGGTTCACAAAATATCTACTGTCCTGGATTTAAGCTGCAGCATCTATCAAGTGCAGCGAAGACTTCATTTGGAGTGCTGGCATTATAAATACCTCCCTGTGCAATGCCACAAGTCACAACCTCTTCCAGCTGGCTTAGCAGATAGATGCGCTATCTGACGTGGCAGTGTGTCATAAGAAACTCTTAGGCTAGATCCATTGAGATTGGCTCTGGAGTGCTCTGCACAAACATGCTTAATCCTATTGTCTGGTAAAGAAAATTTTATGTTAAAAATAATACAGAATATGTTCTAACATAAAGACAAGCAAATATTAAAACATTTGCTCTGAGATTAACCAAAAAAGAGGGATTGACAGAGGCAGAATTTACTGTTGGATTATTGATTATAGATGTTGGAGATCGGCCTGTTTTTTTTAGTGTACACCTGTTTCCCTGACCGTGACTGGCTGGATGTGCTCTCTTCATCCTCTGACATGGGTGGTGGCTCAGAGCTCATCTGCCTGGCTGTGTGTTTCCTGGATGAGGCCTTCTTTTACAGTTGTCTTTTGTATTTCTGCTTCGTTCTCCTTGAACCCTAATCGGCCTCGGCAGATGGCCGCTCACACTGAGCCTGGTTCTGCTGGAGGTTCCTTCCTGTTAAAATTTAGTTTTTCCTCTCCACTGTTGCTACAAGCATGCTTAGTGTGAGGGATGGCATTTGAGTCAATGAGTCGATGCAATCAACTGTTTTTTGCTCAGATAGAAAACTTTGAATCAATCTGACTGGATGATCTGGTGAACTGTTAAGTGCCTTAAGATGACATGTGTTGTGAATTTGAGCTATGGAAATAAACAGAAATAAACTGAATTTAATAGAACAAAATGTAGTATTCTGTTTGTTTTTCAGGTCAATTTATTGACTATTTCTGAGAGTATTGCAGCTCTAGCCATTCAAAAAATTTTTCCACTTTCCTTGATGGGCCCTTGGCTAGTCCCCTACAATTCCTTAAAACATCAATCTACCTAACAATCAATATTTGTACTAAAATATTCTTTCTTTCATGATTTGTGGACATTAAGATTTAGAGGGAAGAATCATCTCTCTGTAATTGAGTGAAAGGGTGGAGTCAGATTAAAAAAATATGCATGCCCAGGAGAAGGAGGGGTCACTCCAGTGGCTGGAGGTCGGGGGAGATTCTGCTGGGAGTTGCAGGGAAGGGAAGTGGGCTGTCTTTCGGCTGGCATTTGACTGGGAAGGGCCATTTTGAATGGCTGCTACTGTAATCTGCTGTGTAATAGTCTCATTCTTTACAGTGTAAAAGTGAACATTGTGTCTAATTTCCTGCAGCCGGACTGCCACCTCCACCTCCACCTGCGCTGGGCAGACAACCCCTACGTATCTGGTACCGTCCACACCAAAGACTCCGCTCCAGGTCTCATTATGGGTGCAGGTGAGTGAAATATTATTTTATTAGAGCTGTTTTTGTTTTGGTTGTCTTTTCTCCTCAATAGAAGCTTATTTCTCCCGATATTTAGGAGGGATAACTCCTAAATATTGTGTGATAAGCTTCGACTACTTAATATTTTTAATCCCTTTTTCTAAACTCAGTCTGCTGCTTTGTTTCTTCACAAAGCTGTAGCATGCACAGGTTTCTAACCCTAAAATTCATTATTATAGGTTCTAACAGTCTGCCTGCTAGACCTGTGTTAACAGCGCTCAGGAAGCAGAGAGGAGGAAGTCACTGTGGGAAGTCTTGCTATCTTATCTCCTCCTGAGCGTACGAACAGATTTAAACACATGCTAGACTTCTGCTCTGCCTTTAATATTGCCATCCCACATAAATGGATACACACACTGCTCTGCCTGGGGCTGTCCAGCTTGCTGTGTTCAAGAATGTTCTCTAACCAGCAGCAAAAAAATTATCCTCATAGATCTCAAGACATCTGGAGAAGTATTTGGTTTTATATATGAATAGAATAATATAGATATTTATGTAAAAGTAGGTTCTAAAACACTAATATATGTCTTATTGTGCTAAAGGGCCTATGTACAGTAAAGCACATCAATCCTTTTGAGTTTGTTGTTGTTTTATAATGCTTAAATCATAACCAAAGGGTTATTTTTTTCTGTATGTCTGCTTCTGTCTGCTTCTGCTGGAGGTTTCTTCCTGTTAAAAGGGAGTTTTTCCTCTCCACTGTCGCTACAAGCATGCTTAGTGTGAGGGATTGACTTTGAGTCAATGAATCAATGCAATCAACTGGTTTTCCTTGGATAGAAAACTTTAATCAATATATTAAAATGTATACACATATATTAAAAACATAAAGAGATCTACATCCGATTAAAAAGAAAAACAGCAATAAACGCTGTGGGACTGTTTCTATGCTGAGTGAGGCAGAGAGGTGATTCTCAGAGAGAATGGGAAGTTTTTCTTTCTTTTTTTCATAAAGAGATGAGAGAGATACGCTACGCTTACCTGCTCTGTCTTCCCCTCCTTATTTTGTTTTTGTGAGGCCCCAAAGAGGATTGCTATTTTCTATATACGTTTTTTTGCTTCCTGAAGTTATTTTTTTTCCAAGGAGATTGATAAACTGCGTTTTCTGTCCTTCGCTGTTTTTGCGTGGCTCAAAGAGGATCACTACTTTATCCATTTTCTGTCCTCCTGAACTGCTATCATGCGAAAAGTATTGTTTTTCAATGTTTCGGTTATTGTTTTTGCACAGATCTACCCTGCTTATTATATATGCGCTGTGCCAATCCAAATTCCAAATTAACAGATTTTTCACCAAAGCAGATGTGTTTTACCTTGTAACCGCATCTCTCTTCCCGTCAGACCCATTAAATTGCCGCTGAATTGCTGTGTAGTCCGACTAAAAGAGACCTGGAGTCTATTTCAGTGGGACCAACTTAAGCCCCCTTGTGTAAAATCCAACGCCATGACCTCGTCCAACATGATTTTCTGTCGGAGCGAACACAAAATGGGATTCTGTGATTTTTGGCCGTTAGCCTGTCCAGATTGTCATAATTGCCTGGCTAGGTCTACCTAGAGCAATCATTGCATCTCCCCTTCAAGAAGCACCTACCTTAACTGCTGAATGGACAACATGCTTGTTTTCTCTGATCAGCAAGTAGATTTGACATTGCGGCACCCTCCACCCATCATTAACTCATGGTTAAAATTGAGACTTGTGTGTTTTGCATTGCTACAGTTGTAGCCATTCAAAATTTCCCCACTTTCCTTGATGGGCCATTGGCTGGTTGCCTAAAATTCCTTTCTTTAAACATCAATCTTAGTCCTAAAATGTTCTTTCTGTCATGATTTGTGGACATTAAGATCTAAAAAGAAGCATCATATCCTGGTCAGATCCTGTACACTGCAAAAATGATTTAGAAATAAGTAAATATTTCTTAAATTAGGTGTATTTATCCTTATTTTAAGTAGGTAAATGAGATAGTTTGGCAATGGAATGAGTATTTTTACTCTTAAAATAAGATAATTAGATAAAATGCACTTGAAATAAGACAATGCAATTGTGTTTTCTTATTTTAAATCTACATTGTCTTATTCCATTGGCAAAATGTCTCTTTTACCTCCTCAATTCAAGAACAAAAGCACTTATTTAAAGAAAAAATTAGATATTTTCCAGTGTAATTCAGTGAAAGGCGATCATTTCTTTCTTCTTCTTAAAGTAAGTGCATTTGTTTTAAAATTTAGGAGGTAAAAGAGACATTTTGCCAGTGAAACAAGACAATGTACACTTAAAATAAGAAAACACAATTGCATTGTTTTATTTCAAGTGCATATTATCTAATTTTTTTATTTTTTTTTTAAGAGAAAAAACACAAATTCCATTGGCAAACTATCTAATTTACCTAATCAAATTAAGGGTAAATAGACTTAAATTAAGACATTTTTACAGTTTACATTTTTCCAGTGTGGAAGTTTGAGGGGAATTTGCTGGGAGTTGTAGGGGAGTCTGCTGCCATTTGGCTGGTGTTTGACTCAGAAGGGCCATTTTGAATGGGTGCTACTGTATAGTTCTCATTTTGAACATGTAAATGGAAAAATAAAAACAATTTCACCTGTAAGAATCAGCCCCCTAGAAAGATAGCAAAAAATCAATAGTACATATGTGGGATCAATAGACCTAAAAATAATTGGCATTGGATGAATGCTGTGCTGGTGGGGGGTTCTTTCTGAGTGGTTGCAAGGGAGGATTATTTTCCCATTCTACTATGAGCACACAGTGCAAGTTGATATTTATTTTATCATTATTTTATTTATTTTTTTACAAACGTTACCTAGTGCACCTTTTAAAAGCCTTGCAAGTGTGAACAAAAAAATAAAAACACTCCACTATGGACATTAAGAGAAGAAACATTTTTATTTATGTTTTATCATCTTAAATCGATTACTCTGTTGCATTTGCTCCAAGTGAATAGCCTATATGTAAGGAAGATAACCCGATAAATAAAAAAATGGCCTTGTTGAAATCTCCATGCTATGCGAGTACAGCTATGCTTTTGTATTCCCTCTGTACACCTGGATCTCTCTGCCTTGTTCTTACTGTGCTACCTTAGTTACTGATGTTTGTTTCTAGAGTCCCCTCTTCCTGATGCAGCTCTGCATTTTTCATCTTTCCCTCAGGAAACCTCGGCTCCAAACTGGTAGAGTATAAGGAGGAGATGTACATCACATCAGATTGTGGGAAGACATGGAGACAGGTGCAGCATGCTTTCTTAGTTTTCTCCTTTTTATTTCCTCGCTTCCCTTCCCCCTCCATCGGCCCTGAAGTAGAACCTGCAGAACCTTCATGAGAGACTCAAACAGTTAATTCAGCTTTTAAATAACTTTCATACATTACTGTTTGTTCTTGAAGGTTTTTGAACAGGAACATCACATCCTGTATCTGGACCATGGTGGAGTCATTGTTGCCATCAAGGACACCTCTATTCCCCTCAAGATACTGAAGTAAGATTAGCACTAATTCTCTCTTCCTAAAAATGCGATATTTTATTTTCATTACAAACAATACAGTTTACTGTATTCAAAGATGCCTGTGAATCCAAAATGCTATTATGTATGTAAAATGTTATTAAAATGCTGAATGTGTCGGTGCCGGTAAAATGAATTGGGGCATGTCTGATGTCTGATTTTAGGTAGTGAAATAAAAAAATAAAAATCATATTTTTCTCCAAAGTAGTAAAATACTGTTTTTAGAAGCTGTTTCATTTGAGCCTGTAGAGGGTAATTAGGGTCTGGAAGATGTAAAAATATTTACAACTATTACAGCTTTTCCTTCATGGATTTATGAACTTCTAATTCCATTAGGGAAACTATCTCAGCCCACTTTGTACTGGTAAGAAAGCAACTTTTAATAACATTTTATATATTAGGTATTTTTTAAAAGCTCTCATTGTGTACTGCAAAAATTGTAATCTAAGTTAGTCAGATTTTTTTTTAAATAAGTGTTTTTTCCTTTTATTTGAGCAAGTAAGTAAGAAAGACAATTTGCCAATAGAATAAGAGGGTTTAGATTTAAAATAAGAAAAACAAATCAAACTCCATTATCATTCCAAAAAAGTAAAAAAAAACAATCAACTGGACTTTGTTTTGCAAGTTTCAAGACGTTCCGCTTTTGATCCAGGAAGCTTTTTCAATACAAAGTGTCAGAAATAGCGTTGAGTTTGAGGGTTTATACAGTAGCCCATCAAAGCCTTGTTTTTATTTCAAAAACATGCAAATTGAAACAGTAAAATGGGTCCACACCTTTGGGATGGGGGTCGTTTGGCTTAATTTTTAGCCTGCAATAGCCCATACCTGTCTATGTCTTTGAAAGGGGGATCCTCTGAAGAGGACAAAAAATCCACCTTCTGCTTATGTACAAGAAAATCTCAGCAGTAGTATAACGCTTTTCATGGATTTGACTCTATTTCCATCAAATTTCACACACAAGCTAAGGCATTTATTTACAAAAAATGCATTGCATTTAAAAAAAAGAAGAAAAAAAAAAGAAAAACAAGACGAGAAAAGTCTTTCTTCGCTACATTGAACGCTGTCTCACAGGTACAGGCTGCTTTAGCTGCACACAGACCAATCGAAATGCTATTATATGCTGTAATTTAGGGGTGAAATCTGTAAAAAAAAAAAAAAAAGGCATTTAAAAAGCATACAATTAGCAAAAATTAACTAAAAAGCTAAAATGAAATTTGTACGGAAGCAGAGAGTGGTCAAGATGATTATATAACTATCTAGTTATCAAGGTTAAACCATTAATTGTTTTCTCGAGATAACAAGTTAATTATCTAGTTAACAGTTATTGATTTGAGATAAAGAGATGATTAACCTGTATGAGTAATGAATGAGGCTGACCAACAGCCCTGGATTCCCAGTCCATCCATGCCTGCGGTAATAGCAGTCTCGGTATCGCGTGTGCACAAAAAAAAAAATCATTTTTTTTTTTTTTCCTTTTTATTTAGTTTCACTCATTGTAAGGTCATGGTGGATGATTAGATTGTATGGAATACAGTAGAAACAAATCTGACTGTTTTTTTTAATGAAAATCTTTAATCTGGACTTATTTTTGGGGTTAATGCATCTTATACCTGTTAAAGGCGTAACACCGGGGCTGTTTAGGAAATAGAACACCAGTGTTAAGGCACCAGCGGCATAGGTCTAATTGCCCATGAATCATACAAATTATTAATGTTGTGCCAATGCCATTTTTGGCCCCGATACCTGGCTGTGCAGTATCTACCGATACCATAATAATGTAAAAATAATTGCCATCATGGCTTTGTCAAGCTGCTGCCTACCTTTGTGAAGCAGGAAAAAATCTAATACAAAGTGAATCCAGTAGAACTTTTTATTGCCTACCAGGAGTCAGTGACAATAGTTGAATAAACTTATGGCTCTCAAAATGGTATCAGTGCCCTATATGTTGGTACCTTGCCGATACCGATACCACCATTTTAGGGCAGTATCGGGACCCCGTCCGATACTGGTATCGTTATCGGTATAACACTACAAATCATCAAACCAACAACGTTGTCTTACCTAAAAGTTAAGCACAGGATTATTTACAGAATTATACATAGGCTGCCATGATTTATGAATCCTCTCCCGCTGTTGTGGTATTGAAGGATTTAATGAGTTTTAACACAAATCAATCATCTCATTATTAGGAGAAAACAACTTTCTTTATCTTTAGATAATGAGAAAACTAACGTACTTTCTCGAGAAAATTACTGTGAAAATGTTTCAGAGGGAAATGACCGCTCTCACCTTCTGTAAATTTCAAACAAAAGATTTACGAAATTTATATAAAAAGTAACTGTATATTATTATATATTAACTGTATAAATATGTTTAAACTTTTACATACAAATTATAAGTCAATCTTTAACCCATTTAGTGTTATTTATTAATTCTTTTTCTTCTAGGGTTTTTGCTTTCAATGATACTGGAATAAATTTCTCTTCATATCGAACAACAGTTTTAAAATTAGTTGTAAAATAAAGATTATCCTTATTTGATTTTAATGATGCCATAACGCCTAAAAATGAGCTGGTCAGGTTTTAGGGTCCAGGATTTCTATCCGGTCCGAAAGAACAGTTTTATATGCATTTTTAACAAATTTCACCAGGCAATAAAACCCTACACCCCATCTTAGAATGCAGATAGGATTTCTGTTTTTTTCTTCCTGGGTTTTGCACACTGATTTATTGCATCTATTTTAAGCTGAAACTATTTTGCAGTTTCAGTAAAGTGGATCATTTGTTATTGCTGCAGCTCCAGCTGCTGCGCACCGTGTGTCGCCGATCGTTTTGATGCCCATCGAAAGGCATCTTTCAAATGGCTCATTATGTGCTACCGCCGCACACTCTGAGACCTCCCAGGTTCCCCCCCGACATGACAGATTTACATTTAGCAGGCTGATTCAGGTTTAATGTGGTGAAACATATCTTTAGTGGGGAAACTGGCTGTGTGCTATTAAACTAATAATGGTTAATTACCATGAGCGATTGCCATTTCAGAAAAAACGTTGATTGTTTCCAAGGTTTTGAAGTTTTCCCAATTTTGTGAAGCAGCAGCAGCATTTTCATGGTGACGTAAGAAGAATAACTGCATGTTATGCACACTGCATTTGATTAAAGTTTTCAATTCATGTGAAACAAGTAAAACTGCTTACAAACTATCACTGGCCTTACCAGTCCCCTCTGCAGCAGTGGCGGTTCTAGAGATTTTTTTCTAGGGCGGCCAGCATGG